>NC_143584.1:231301166-231584029 GCF_048544385.1 Mastigoproctus giganteus
CTCTTGTTCCTCGGATGGGAAAGTCAGCGTACTTAAGCGAGTTTGACAAAGGCCAAATTGTAATGGCTAGACGAGTGGTTGAGAGCATATCCGAGACGGCACGGCTGGTGAGATGCTCACGGTCAGCCGTGGTTAGTACCTGCCAAAAATGGTCCGAGGAGGGAAAACCCACGAACCGCCGGCGAAGTGTTGGACGACTACGGCTCATCGATGCTCGAGTGGGCGAAGGCTCTTCCGGATGGTACGTGGCAACAGAAGGGCTATTGTGGCGTAACTCGCCAGTAATTGGAATTCTGGTGATGGGAACAATGCGTTACAACGCACACACACACACACACACACACACACACACACACACACACACACACACACACACACACACACACACACACACACACACACACACACACACACACAGTACATCGAACCCTGCTGAAAATGGGGCTGCGTAGCCGCAGGCCGCTCCAGTGCCCATGCTAACCATGGTTCACCGGCGACAGCGCCTACAATGGACACGCGATCATCAAAACTTGAACTTGAGTCTTTGGAAGAAGGTCGTCTGGTCGGATGAATCACGTTTCCTGTTGCACCATTTGGACGGCCGGGTAAGAGTGCCTGGTTTACCTGGGAAAGGGATAGTGCTTGTATGCACTGCGCGTCGAAAACAAGCCAGTGCTATGCTTTGGGTAATGTTCTTCTGGATGAATGGAGACGTCAGAATGCCCGGCACATGGATGACTGGACCCAGAGTATTCTGGGTCCAGTCATCCATGTGCCGGGCATTCTGACGTCTACCTCCTACCTAAACATCATTCCTCATACAGGTCTCAGTTTCCGTAACACAGCTCATATATTTAAATGTTCCACGATGACCAACAGCAAGGGTTGATATCCCGGACACCTTACTTTCCAGGCTGCTTCGATGATCCAGTAGAAGCATTGCAAGAATCACCTTCACTTCTGTCTGCGACTCTATTTGATCTTTAATCAAACACCTTGCGGCTCAAGGAGTTTGCCAAGGTGAGAGATCAGCACCACAATAAGTCTTTATTCCTTGGGGCCACTGATGGGTATTTCAGGGTTCAGGGCGATTCTTAGGCGAGCGCATTTCCAAATAGTTACAAAAGTAGAGGGCTCGAGGCAGATATTGTATAATTGTAGTAAGTGATTTTTTCGTATAGATTTAGAATCGTTTTAGTGCCATCAATAAAATGAGAGAATTCGAACTGCTGGTTAAAACAAGTAACGTGGATATAATTGGGCTTACAGCGACGTGGTGCCACCCGGAAATTGGGGATGATGAGATTCAGTACTGCTTTTTTTTTTTTTTATTTTATTTTATTTTATTTTTTTTTATGAAAACCCCAAACACGAAAGGTATCAAAACCTATAATACTTAGTACCGTGCATGGGTTGAAGGAGAAGTATGGGGGGAGGGGGATGCCGGAAACTTTGCTCTAGAGACTGAACATGGGTTTCACCACTTCAAGCCTCCAATAAGCAAAGTGGTGGTATTGCACGGGTTGATGAAAGTCATCTACCACCTAATTTGTATAATGTATTTAGGAAGAATAGGGTAGATAGAAGGGGTGGTGGGATCATGCTCATGCTTCTTATCAAAAGCAGCCTGAGCACGACAAAGGCCTCTCCGGATTCAGACATTTCACGTGCTAGTATAGAGTCTGTATGGTGTGAGATAGTTGGAAACAACGGTATAATGCGAGTAGGAGTAATCTACAGACCAGGTGATTGTGAAGATTATGACAAAAGCCTCTACATGCAAATGGAATGGACAAGTAAGCGTCAATGCCTTATTATGGATGATTTCAACTTGCCTCTAATTGATTGGAGTAAATGGGAAGGAAACTCGACATGGGGAACAAAATTTTTAAATCAACTAGATGACTGTTATTTGTATCAACATGTCAGGGAAAGTACTAGAGAAAAGAATATCCTAGACCTCATCATCACACATGAATCAGAGGACATAACAGGGCTGACAGTAGAGGAACCAATAGCAGGAAGTGATCACAGAGTTCTACTGTGGATGATGATGATGAGAGAGGTAGCAGTAGTAAAAGGCAAAGGAATGGGTTTTAATTTCAGAAAAGGAAATTACGATGCCTTAAGGTACTGCATGGCCTCTATTAACTAGGTAGATATCTCGTCGAGAATGAATACAATTGAACTGTGGTACGCTTTTAAAACATTAATCACAGATGCCTTGAATGCGTATATACCATTTAAAAAATACTCCACGAGGAGGGTTCCAAGTTGGATGAATAGTGAAGTTGCCACTTGAGCAGAAAAAGGTGGCATGGAAAGGTTACAGAGCAAAACAAAGTACTGAAGCCTATAACAGCTACAAGGTGATGTGTAATAGAGCCACAGAAAAGGTTCGACAGGCGAAGGCAGTTTATGAGAAATCACTAGCAAACAGAGCAAAGAGGGGGATAAAGAATTCTTCACATATATAAATGCCAAGAAGAGCAGGACAAACCAGATCGGACCTTTCTACGTATGGGAAAGAGGATAGTATTAAATACACCAGGTGCCGTTGCAGATGAACTCAACAGTTACTTTGCATCGATATTTACAAATGAAAAACCTTTTGTGGCAATGGGAAATAGTGGGAGCCAAATTGAAAAATATGTAATTAATGATATTGAAATTTCGCAAGATTATTTAATGAAAACCTTTATAGCTTACAGGCCAGTAGGGCTCCTGGAGATGATGGAATATACCCTATAATCTTAAGGGAGGCGGCAAGCGAGTGCATTGAACCATTGAGGCTAATTATGCAAGCATCACTAGACTCTGGGGAGATTCCCTTGGATTGGAAAAGTGCAAATGTATCTCCCATACATAAGGGTGGCTCTAAAAGTGAAGTTGGAAATTATCGACCTGTCAGTCTGACTTCAGTAGTAGGGAAACTCATGGAGGCAATGATTAAGGGTGGAATTCAGGATCATTTGAAGCGAATTGAAATTCTCAAGGATACTCAGCATGGTTTTGTCAAGGGAAAATCATGTTTAAGAAATCTGGTTCGTTATTTTGAAAGGGTCACTCACCAGCTGGATTTAGCGAATAATTTCGACATTGTTTATTTAGATTTCAGCAAAGCTTTTGACTCAGTCCCACATGACCGGTTGCTTTATAAGCTGGAACAGGTTGGAATCACTGGGAAAATCCTTAGATGGATAGCAGGATAGCTTCAGGGCAGGAGGCAGAGGGTTGTGATAAATTGGGTCGATGTAAGAGTTGGGGTTCCCCAAGGATCAGTATTAGGACCACTGTTGTTTTTAATAAACGACATCAATGAAGGGATAGAGGGCGTGATGTCTAAATTTGCAAATGATGTTTAAATTGGTAGAGTAGTTAATGATCACTGTCAAGCTGAGCTTTTTCAGAGAGACTTAGATAGACTTCAGGAATTGTCAGAAAAATAGCAGCTATGCTTTAATTCAACAAAGTGTAAGGTATTACGCCTGGGAAACAGTAATCCCAAAATAACTTATTCACTTGGTGGAGTTCAACTAAACCCAATATTGGAGGAAAGGGACTTGGGGTGTTACGATACGGTCAGACATGAAATTCTCTGAGCATTGTAAACAGGTTGCAAGGAAGGCCCATTGTGTCCTATTGAACTTTTGGAAGTAGAGATAGGGACGTGATAATCCCATTATATAAAGCTTTTGTTAGACCACACTTGGAATACTGTGTTCAAGTATGGAGACCGCACCTAAAGAAAGACATCGAGCTTCTTGAAAGGGTGCAAAGAAGGGTAACTCGCCCTGGTGAGATCGGCAAAAGGGCGTCCTTATGAAGAAAGACTTCGAATATGTGGGTTGCAGAGTTTGGAAACTAGACACCTTAGGGGAGATTTGATTGAGGTGTTTAAGGCTCTGAGAGGCATCAGTAAAATGAATGAGAACAAAATTTTCAAGATTATAAATGATGCTAGAACTAGGGGACATAAATTCAAGTTACGGAGGGAAATGTTTAGATTGGACTGCAGGAAGTTTTATTTTAGCCAGCGAGTTGTAAATTACTAGAATACATTGCCTACATCGGTGGTAGAGGCTGACAGTTTGGCGAAATTCATAGGTGATCTGTTGTTATTTGGAGCATTAGCAGGCCATATTGCTCCGGGATATGCGGTGGTCATTCCCTGACCTTTCCGCATCTTCCGTATTTGGTGGTGACGGGCTCGAACCCCGGTCTAATCAAGAAGCGTGTGCTGCGCACTGCTGCTCCTTCCCACCTGGCTACGGAGGCGCCAAAGGTCATCTGGATAGTACTTTCTGGTAAGGGAAGTGCATAGGATGATATCTTTAATTTCCTTTTCTTTTATTAATTATTATTTATTTATTTTTATTATTAAATTTTTATCATTGTTTTATTCGTGTTTTTTTTTTTTTTTTTTGGCTGGTGCAGCATAAGCCATAGGCTTTCTTGCACCATGTGGCCATTGCTAATACTAAATGCATACATTCTCCAAAAGATCGTCACCAGCGCATTTATCCTTCCCCAAGGAGAAGACTGCAGCGTTTAACTCTTTTAACGTAAAAGGTTGAGTGGAACGAGAAGAAGAAGAAATGTTTTGATTTTGCTTGCTGATATCAGAATGAATTGAGAAATTCAGATTATTAATAATTTGGATTATGAATAAAATCTCTAGTTTTTTATTGGCGTTCCAGATGAAAATTGTCAACAGTAATTGTATTCAGGGTATCCCCGGGTGAACTTTGTTTCAGCTGATCTTATAAAGATTTTACTGATCTTTATAAGAAAATACTGATCCACCCGCGTGGATCAATATTTTGAACTAAAAGTTTTTCTGAGAGTTTAGTTTGTTGTTACAAATAATTCGACATAAAATCTTTTAACGATTTTAAATCTCTGATGGAGATTTTTAACGAAAGCAGGCGAATTGATTTCTTAAAGGGATGTCTGGCTTGCTGAACTTTGGGTCTGAACGTAATGAGCTCATGCGTCCACCATGGAGTGCACTATGGAGTTAATACCTTTTTGCGGGAAGATTTAGACGAGGGATTTTAATATTTTGGGTTAAGACAGACAGTTCATTAGCAGTAAAGTCGGAGCCAATTTCTCATTTTATATTACACAAAGATTAGCGCAGTAACTCCCTCGGTTGGGAAAGGGGAGTTTTAGGAGATTCCAAGGTAAAGTTATATGGTTAAAAGTGATATAATCAATGTGCACCTGCCAGTTAATATCGATTGGCCTGGTGAGTTACTGGACGCAAAAAGTTAATTAGGAAGTTTGCAACATTTTAAGGCGATAATAACAGTTTTGGGATTCGTGTTGAGGCTGAGCGAACCTTGAGGAAGGGGGAACCGCGTAATTTTTCCACAAGAGTGAAAAGGCTCTCGTAAACAGATAATATCATAACAAATAACATAATAAAAAGAATAAAAATGAAGTCTGTCGTCATCAGCAACTGTTCTAGCCTTATTAGTATTTTAGAATCCATCAACAACTTGTTCAATATCAAAATATCTGTCATAATTGCTTATATTAGGAATGAATGGTGCGTGACCTTATTGTTTCTTGAGCTAGCAGATATTCTTGGCAAGCAGGATCCGGATTGATTGCGTGACTTCCCGTTTCATGCATTTACAGTTTGTACGTGTAAGATGATTACACTTCGGGAGGATATTCGGTATAGAATTGTACCGAACGGGTACAATTGCCCACAGGTATCCTGTCGATAGGTTTTCAAGGGGTGATTTTAGGATAAGCAGTTAAACACTTGGACACAATTGTGAAATATTTGATCTTATTGGCTGACCAATCAATAATAATCGTCGAGCGAAGTATGGAAAATATCTGAGTGGTGAGGCCAAGCATCCATTGGAAGAAGTTTTATAAGGTGATTTAGTTTTAAACCGGAAGTTAATTCCAGTACATCTTCATGAGCAAAGACATAGTCGTTATTCAAATCAAATTAAGGATACGTTGAGATCTGTGGCTCATATCTTGGCTTCTCACCAGTTAAAGACGACATCCTCACCAACCTCTTTATCGCAGATGGTGATTTAAATTCAGCATTAAAGAGCGTGAAAAATGACTACGCTGCAGGTCCCGATGACACACCTGCGTTATTTTGGAAAAAGACTGTCAGGCTTTCTCTCATATCGTGTTACTGATAAAGCATTTGGGTCTAAAGAAAACATTGTTGTAAATTTGCATTTTTCAGCAGAACACAGCATTTTAAATGAAAATAAAATTGATATCTTTACTACAAAAACAGTGTTACAAATGAATATTATAATCTGTTTTTATAGTTCATAATTAGCGTATTTTCATCTATTAGGTTTATTTTAACGATTAAAAAATACTTTTATCATAATGAAGTAAAATTATCTGCTTTTTAAAGTTTTTCATTTTATTCAATGTATTATTTCATCCTTTTTAATTTATTAATGCTACCTTATTATTTATGATGTCTGTGTTTAATATTTTTTCGACTAAACATTACATATGTGTTGCATTTATTCTACAAATATTTAATTTACTGGAGGTTATATGTGTATTAATTATGTGTATATGTTTATAAGTCAGTAGTCAAAATCTGCTTCCTTTCTGGCAATACAACTCTGAAGTTCTTGATAACTACTTTCAAGTCGATGTATTCTATCCAGATATATCTAAGGCATTTGATAAAATCCCTCATGAATAACTACTTGAAAATCTTAAGCTATACGATATCCGTGGTTCTTTATTCTCATGGCTACAAGCTATATTACACATCGTTCTTTGAGCGTTATCATCAATCAAGTGAACTCACACCGCTTTATACCACTACGTGGAGTACCTCAAGGTTCCCCCTTAGGTCTCATTGTTTTCGTAAATGATCTTCCTTTTTTCATCTGCACCTCCAATGTTCAAGTTTCTCTCTATGAAGATGACCTTAAGATTTACTCAGCAGTGAAGTAGATTACCGATTCTCAACAGCTTCAATGCACCCTCAATAAATTCTCTCCGTGGCGATCTCTGAATGGATTGTCTGCCAACCCTCGATGTGCAAAGTAATCTCTTTCTCATCTTGCAGATCTCCACAACTAACTATTAACTCTGAGATCATCGAAAGGTGTGACCAAGTTAACGACTTGGGGTTTCTCTTCAGCAGCAGTTCTAAATTTCGGAGTAATATGGCCTTAGCTGCTAATGCTCCTAAAAACCAAATAACAAACAACAAACAGTTCTAGATGTGATGCCCATGTCCTTAAAATCACCAGAAAAGTATTCAAAACACTGGAATTTATCAAAAGGAACGCCTATAAGTTCAAAAACTATAGATATGTTGTTATCTTAAATGAAGCCATTGTTGTGCCAATCATTGAATTCGGTTCACCATCGGAAATCCTCACATGAAGACTAATTATCAAAATTGAAGCAGTCCAAAAACGTTGTCTGATATCTCACCTTCGTTAACCCTCTTTTTTTATCACTCAGTATGCTATGAAACGCTGTGTGATTACTTTCATCTGAGGTCTCTGAAGAATTACTGATGAGATAACCCTTCTTGCCAAAGTAATCACTGGAACGTACTGATACCCTGAGCAGAACCAACTTCTTCTCTTAGACAACTCAGGAATCTCGTGCTAATGATAACAAGTTTCTGAAACAGAGGATCGAGACACGTTGAGGTCGCAAAGTCTCTCCAGAGTCGAATTGATCGAAAGGTTTTCAACTTTCCTGGCCACCTGTTTATACTGCTCTGAAAACTTCATATCTGCCCGTATCGTACCTCCCAGGTTCCTTCCCTTTCTTCCTCCGCTGTTTTAATTCAACCCCACGAACCGTGCAAGCTACTCCAGGGTTGCGTTTCCCCGAGTGTAAGACGCCTTGCATTTTGGAACTTAGCTAATTCTGCTCTGACCATCCCGATCCTTTTGAAATGTAATGCACACGCTCGACATCAAAGTATTCGTTTAATTTGCTTTTTGGTTCTTTTCTAATCTCTGATAAACTCTGATCTCGTGCTGATAAATAACGCCGATGAACAGCGTTGATGAATTTTCTAAATTAATCTTAAGGTGTTTTAAGAAAGATTTTTTCAACGATTTTAAACGTCCTTTGGTTGAAACTGCTTAACGCGGTAGAAGAGAACGGAAAGGGTGTGCCTGAGGTAAGAAAACGGAAGAAGAGAGAATTATAATTTTGAAAATAACGAAGCGCTTGTACGAGATACGTAACCTGAAGCAAGAAGTAGAACTTCGTAGAGCGATGCAAAACTTCTTAACGCAGGAATAAAAGCAATGGTGGGAGGAGCACGCCATCGCGCGTGGCCGCACACTTACGAGATGGATCGCAAAATGTTGCGATGGTGCGGCAGAGGGAAGCGCTGCGAGGTTTCGTAATTGCTCCCCCCTTTCCCCCGGATGAAAGAGGCGACGTTTGATTTAGTCCGAGTAGATTTTCGAACTCGTAAATAACATTCTGAGGGCAGCCATTTTGCGCAAGAACCGCGGCCGATGGAAACTGATGAACTTTGTGCTCCTTTCAGTCGAAGGGTCTGCACTCAAAAAATAATAATCTAATTTTAATCTAGTTGCTAAGTTTATGCTCTCCAGGATGCTTTTCAGTGTAAAATTTGGAACTTCAGAGCCAACCCACTCGTAATGCGATTTGCCAGCGAGGAAGTTTGTCGCATTTTCCAAAGGTTTTGTGCAAAGCGTTCGTGCTTTCCCACGTGGTCGTATAAGTGAGCGACACTGCAGCGAAAATTACGGCAGACAACGACCAATTGCGGCATCGCCCACCAACAACTTCGGTCTAGCGAGCGCTATTCATCAAAAGAAAACCTTTCTTTCTTTCTTTCTTCTGACCAAGTTGGCTGGTGGACATTAAAGCGATATTTTTATCTGTGGGCAGACAAGCAGGAGCAGTTGGAAAGCGTCCTTCCAGACACAGACACATCGATGCAGACACACTGACGACTTCCTATGTCTTCTGCTGTGCGCTCGGGGCCCTCCTCAAGGCCTCGGAACTGCCGAAGATGCTTTAAAAGGAAAATGTGACGCATTCGTGTCTGCGAGGAAAAGTGCTTTGTCCCGGGGGTGGGGGAGGGAAGAGATGCTGTTTTCTCTTTAAGGGCGAAAGGGAGGAACTGCGGATGAGATCTCTGGAGAGGGTATTTCTCTCTTTTCCCCTTACCCTCCCTCCCTTTCGAAATGGATTGGTCTGAAACCAATTTCTTGTACGGTCACACTGTTCACAGGGCGAACGACTGGAATGTGGGAGGTGAAAGAGATTCACCTCCCACATTCCATCCTTTAACTGTTGAAGTGCGCAGGTTTACGCTGCATCCTAATCGAAACGGAGTGGAATTAAATCGGATTTAAGCGGAGGGTACTCGACACTTCCTCATCCGGGGGGGGGGATCAAGACGAGCCCTGATGTCACAGTGATTACGCTGATATGCGTAGATTTTGATATTTACAAAATTCATGGTGTTTCTGGTTGTGCGTTTACTGTCGAGGGCCATCGAGTACTAAAAGATAAAGAAAAGGAAAGGTACAACCAGAAATTGTGGAGAGTCAAGATAAAGCTGAAACAGAGGAAATAAATCAGCTGGGTGTACATGCAAGTATAGAAGATCCCACTAAACAGGCAATGGCTACCAATTTACACTGGGAAAACCTGATGGCCCATCATAGAATCACGGCAGCAACACGGTTGCAGATAATAAGCTGGTGGACAGTTTTAGAAGGAAAACTGGTGGCTTTAAACACTGAAAAGAAGGTATTGAAAGCTAGACTTGAAGCTCTTATTGCGGAAACGGAACTTATAGAAATATGAATGTTCCTTCATACGCACAGGCTGCCAAAATGCCTACTATTAGAGAACAAACACAATCAAAGGAAGCCAGAACCAAACCAAAGCAAACTGAAATCTCTCAAGTGACGAATATCATTATTTTAAAAGCCACAGAAAAATCCTCACTAAAGTCTAGAGAAGAAGTAAAAGAGGCAGTACTTCACAAACTTAAACCACACCTAAAAGAAGTTATTATTATTATTATTATCTTTATTTTCTCGTAAGAGACACCCGCTTACAGCTATTAGCCAGGGGGTGCACATTCATATATACAAATATAAGTTATATACGTAATTATCCATTTATAATTTATACAAATCATCGGCTTTATAAATTATACATTGTCTAATTAATTATATTATACATATCATTGCCTTATTTTACATGACAGGCAGATAGAAAGAGAGCACAAGCATAATTTGCAATTTTACAAGGAATTAGAGAATGTTCACATCTACACCACTACTTACAGCGAGTTCAATGTAAACATAACAGGAGCAAAAACAGTCCCGACCAGTTCATTCTTCATTTCCTGCATTCTGTTTTGTTTTCATCTGTGGGCTTCACTCACCATTTATAGGTGGAGTAATGCATTCTGAAACATTTCAGTCCTGTACCTCTTCTCTGCGCAAAGCCTTTCTGGGTCTGCTTGAAGATCGTTGAACATTTTAATGGTGTTGAAAGGGAAAAAAATCGCCGAAGGCTTTCCAGCTGTGTGAGCGCGCTACTGAGCGGAAGAGATGGTGTCCTATTCGCCCACCTTTGCGTCATACGGGGCCGAGTGAGCAGGTTTTCGGCGAGTCGAGTCTCCCAGTCAGCAGTTTTGCAAGAGTGAGATCGTTCTTGGTGACAATTATGTGAGACCAAGGCGTGACATCCAAGTTGGCATATAAAACAGCCCTTGAGATTGTAAACGGCTGCGTAGTGATCTTGTTTAACCATCTCAACATGCAGTATTCTAAACCCAGGTAACAAAGAAACACACCTTGGCATCTTGACCTTGACTCTAAACCCAGGAACCCAGTTAATGTTAATGGTTTAAGGAAGATTAGAAACAAAGGGATAATAATTGAAGCTCCTACAAAACAAGACTTGCAGAAAATACAAAAACATCCTGAGATTATAAAATTCAGAAACATCAAAGGCCAGCAGTCCCTCTATACTTATTTTTGATATTGTAGAAATAATACTCGAAAGGGAACTAATGCTAGACCTTTACCACAAAAAATTTCCAAAGTCACATCACATTCGACGAAATGGCCCAAGAATTTGCATTAAAAAACGGGAAAAACGGGACAACTAAATGTTATTGCAGAAATATCACCCAGATGTGTCACATCTTGAAACATCAACACAGGATCTATGCTGATTGGACTAGCCAGAGATTCAGGGTATACTTCCCTATCATATTTCATAGCTACCACAACCTTTCAGCTTTTAAATAGACTCATAACATACCCACCTACAATAGCACACTGTGGGAAATGAACATAGATATAACCCTGGCCACCACCTCTGTTATATCCAGTAAAATTACTGATTGAATGTCCAAGAAGCATGGACAACCTCTGACCATAGAACTATAAATTTCACTTTAGGAAGACAAATAGACCATCAGTTACGGCCACTTCAAGGTATAATCAGATACAATTTAAAGATGGCATACAGAAACAACTGAACAGATGAAAAATTCAGAGATGAAATACAGAATCAACTACAGCAACAGCAGACTGAAATCCATAACCATAAGTATAGCCCGGATGAACACAACACAAATGTGATAACTATGCTTCAAAAAAAAAAAAAGCTAGCAATTCCTAAAAGAAAACAGAGGAAGAATGCTATTCCCTGGTGGTGGTGCCCTGAACTTAATGTACTCCGGCGAAGGGTACACCAGGCCAGAAACCATTTTCAGAGAGCAAGGGCAAATTGGCCACAGAATGAGTTTAATGCTCTGAGAGATTCCTATAGGACTCACAGAAACCCATACACTGCACTAATAAGGAATCTTGGTAGACTTCGATGGGGACGTCTGGTAATGCACACCCTTGGGGTGTGGTATACAGGATTTTCACAGACAAACTGCCAAGAGGTGATGTAATGAACTCCACAATTAAGGCAGATGGAACCCCAACTCACAATTGGGCGCACTCTCTCAGCAACGTATTCGACCACATCATCCAGACTGAGGACTGGGTTCAAATGAACTAACCCAGGCTCAGAGTGACATTATAGCCGGCAATGTAAAATACAGCAATACGTTTGTAGAACCACCTTTCATCATAGATGAACTGCAATTAGCATTAGTGAAAATAAAATGAAAACAAGTGTCCTGGACACGACCTAATTGCAATAGAAACCATTAAAAAAGTTGCAGAAATTTCCCCCGGAACTCCATTAGGGCTGTTTAATTATTGTTTAATAGAAGGAAAATTTCCAGAAAAATAGAAACTGGCAATAATTAGGCATATTCTAAAAAGTAACAGAAAAATCCCATAGAACCAAAATCTTACGGACCTATTGCCCTATTACCAGTTTTGGGAAAAACCATGGACAGCTACTATGAAGAAGCAAACTTCAAATCTGAAAAACAATTTGGCTTCAAGCAGTGATCTTCCACAGAAGATTCCATGCACTATATTTTATCAACTGTTAATGATTGTGATCAAAAATACATGCTAGCAATATCTATAGATTTTGCTGGCGCATTTGACTCAATCTAGTGGCCAAGTATTCTTAGTAGACTCTGCCAGACAAATGTGCCACAAAATCTCTACCAATGTGTCAACTGCTATCTTGATAACCTATGAAAACACAAACGTAACTACCTGAGATGACTGCGAAACTCTGAAATAGTGACCACCTGAAGCAGATAAAACACATGAACGTAACAAACTGGACCTGACTTCTGGACTTGGACCTCCACTGGATCAATGCAAAGACGAAGATTGAAACTTGGACTCGGACCTTGAAGATTGCATCTTATGATGCCATATAGCGCCCCGGCTCTGTCTAGCCTGCTTTTTACTCCTCTTTCCCTAGCAGGGGGGAGGGGACGGCCTGCTGTCTCCTCCCCCTTCTGCCACCCCTCTTTCTCCTCTGGTGGACATGGGCATGCCCCACTATTTCAACAGGGGTCATCTTTCCTATAGACCCCTTACTTCCAATTTCCAACCCCCCAGTCTTCCGCCTCCCCTCCCATCTCTTTCTCTTTACAACAGCACCTGCCCCACACGTCCAAATTTAAAACACCAAAATTCATGCCCGACCTATTAGGAAATATTATTGCCTCCAGCGCTTATCCCTTATAGCCCCCTCTAAGTTGCGCGTAATGTACCATCTGTGCCCAAAAGAAAAGAAGAATTTTTTTTTTTAAGGTCCTAGCCACTGAAATCTCAGGAAAATAGGTGGTAGGACCTGCCAGAGCAAACTTTCAACACCTGGCTGGGCTCCACGCGGCGGAGTACGTAAACGACAGGTCCCATCTGGGGCCTGGCGGCTAACAAGCCAGAGGAACAAGGGGCACAACATATTACACAACACATGATCCACACACTTTTAAACCTCTGGCCTTGACAGCGTACTGTCCTCGATACAAAGAACATACGCGGAGATGGGGTAAATCCCTGGTACCCTTAGACCCAAAAATACTCTGTACTCTGTACTCTGCTATCTTGATAACAGAAGTGTAGCAGTACGCACACAGTTTCAAAATGTTATACGCCCTGTAACAAAAGGATGCCCTCAAGGTTCTGTGTTGGGTCCATTCTCCTGGATCATAGTACTAGATGAATTTCTGGCAAAAGGTCTGGCTGGGCTCCACTGACAAGGTTACCTTTGCTGATGACATTGTGTCGTCAATAAAATGAGCGAATTCGAACTGCTGGTTGGACAAGAAACGCTGGCATAATAGGGCTTACAAAAACAATGTGTCACCCGGAGATAGGGGATTATGAGTTTCAGTACCGTATGTATAATGTATTTAGGAAGGACAGGGAAGATAGAAGAGGTGGTGGGGTCATGCTTCGTATCAAAAGCAGCCTGAGCGCGACGAAAGCTTTCCCGGATTCAGACGTTTCGCATGCTAATATAGAATGTGTATGGTGTGAGATAGTTGGAAACAAAGGTATAATGAGATTTGGAGTAATCGATTCACAATCGGCCAGGCGATTGTGAAGATTATGATGAGAGCCTCTTCGTGCAGATGGAATGGATAATTAAGCGTGAATGTCTTATTAGGGGTAATTTACATTTGGCTCTAATTAATTGGAGTAAATGGGAAGGAAACTCCACAAAATTTTTAAATCAACCAGATGATTGCTATTTGTATCAACATGTCAGGGAAAGTACTAGGAAAAAGAATACTCACCTCATCATCACCCATGAACCAGATGATGTAATAGGGCTGACAGTACAGGAACCAGTAGCAGGAAGCGATCACGGAGTTCTACGGTGGACGATGAAGAGAGAGGTAGCAGTAGGTAAAGGAAAAGAGAGAGAGAGAGAGAGAGAGAGAGAGAGAGAGAGAGAGAGAGAGAGAGAGAGAGGTACCAGTAGTTAAAGGCGAAGAGGCCTCATGGTTATCCAACCTGATACACACCATGTGTAGTTTTTCCTAGCTGGCATGGTGTGGGAAGCTGGCCATTAGGGTGACCCCCACGCCAGTGTGGGAGAGAGCTTCAAAAAGCACGTTCCTACCACCTAGGGTACCGAGTCTGGCAATGGCGTCCTTCATGGGAACTAGTCCTGTCCAAGATTTCCTCATCTTTTTAGGTTACGGTGTCCATTTAGTGGGTTACACCACGGCGTACACCCTATACACAATCCAAATGTAAATTCCAAGTTAGTATTAGTATTGGTATTAGCAATGGCCGCATGGTGCAAGAAAGCCTATGCCTTATGCTGCACCAGGCTAAAAAAAAAAAAAAAAAAAAAAAAAAACGAATAAAACAGTGATGAAAAACCAAAAAAACTAATAATTAATAAAACGAAATTAAACCTATCATCCTATGATTTTCCCTCACCCGAAGGTACTATTCAGATGACCTTTGAATTTCCCCAAACTGTCGGCTTCTACCACCCATGAAGGCAACTTATTCCAGTAATTTATAACTCGCTGGCTAAAATAAAATTTCCTGCACTCCAATCTAAACATTTCCCCCCGTAACTTGAATTTATGTCTCCTCGTTCTAGCATCATTTATAATTTTGAAAATGTTGTCCTCATTCATTTTACTGATGCCTCTCAGAGCCTTAAACACCTCAATCAAATCTCCTCTAAGGTTTCCAAACTCTGCAACCCATATATTCGAAGTCTTTCTTCATAAGGACGCCCTTTTGCCGATGTCACCAGGCGAGTTACCCGTCTTTGCACCCTTTCAAGAAGCTTGATAACTTTCTTTAGGTGCGGTCTCCATACTTGAACACAGTATTCCAAGTGTGGTCTAACATAAGCCTTATATAATGGGATTATCACGTCCCTATCTCTACTTGCAAAAGTTCGATAGATCATCGATAGGACACCATGGGCCTTCCTTGCAACCTGTTTACAATGCTCAGAGAATTTCATGTCTGACCGTATCGTAACACCCAAGTCCCTTTCCTCCAGTACTGGGTTTAGTTGAACTCCACCAAGTGAATAAGTTTTTTTGGGATTACTGTTTCCCAGGTGTAATACCTTACACTTTGTTGGATTAAAGCATAGCTGCCATTTTTCTGACCATTCCTGAAGTCTGTCTAGGTCTCTCTGAAGAACTCTAGGTCTCTCATTACTACTTTACCAATTTTAACATCATCTGCAAATTTAGACATCACGCCCTCTATCCCTTCATCAAAGTCGTTTATGAAAATTAAAAACACCAGTGGTCCTAATACTGATCCTTGGGGACCCCCACTTCTTACATCAACCCAATCTGAGGAATAGCTATTTACATAAACCTCTGCCTCCTGCCCTGAAGATATTCTGCCATCCATCTAAGGATTTTCCCAGTGATTCCAACTTGTTCCAGCTTATAAAGCAACCGCTCATGTGGGACTGAGTCAAAAGCTTTGCTGAAATCTAAATAAACAATGTCGAAATTATTCCCTAAATCCAGCTGGTGAGTGACCCTTTCGAAATAGCGAACTAGATTTGTTAAACATGATTTTCCCTTTACAAAACCATGCTGAGTATCCTTGAGAATTTCAGTTCGATCCAAATGATCCTGAATTCCACCCTTGATCATTGCCTCCATGATTTTCCCTACTACTGAAGTCAGACTGACAGGTCGATAATTTCCAACTTTTAAGAAGCTTTCAAGAAGCTCGAAGAAGCACTTTTAGAGCCACTCTTATGTATGGGAGATACATTTGCACTTTTCCAATCCAAGGGAATCTCCTCAGAGTTTAGAGATGCTCGCATAATTAGCCTCAATGGTTCAATGCACTCGCTTGCCGCCTCTCTTAAGATTATAGGGTATATTCCATCAACTCCAGGAGCCTTACTGGTCTGTAGGCTCGAAAGTTTTTTCATTAAATAATCTTGCGAAATTTCAATATCATTAATTACATATTTTTTAACTTCGCTCCCCCAATTTCCCATTGCCACAAAAGGCTTTTCATTTGTAAATATCGATGCAAAATAACTGTTGAGTTCATCTGGAACGGCAGCTGGTGTATTTATTACTATTCCCTTACGTGAAGGTTTGTCCTGCTCTTTTTGGCATTTATATGTGTGAAGAATTCTTTATCCCCCCTCTTTGCTCTGTTTGCTAGTGATTTCTCATAAACTGCCTTTGCCTGTCGAACCTTTTCTGTGGCTCTATTACACATCACCTTGTAGCTGTTATAGGCTTCAGTACTTTTTATTGCTCTGTAACGTTTCCATGCCACCTTTTTCTGCTCAAGTAATGTGGCAACTTCACTATTCATCCAACTTGGAACCCTCCTCGTGGAGTACGCATTCAAGGCATGTGTGAGTAATGTTTTAAAAGCGTACCACAGTTCAATTGTATTCATTCTGTGCGCGATATGTACCCAGTTAATAGAGGCCATTACATGGCCTCTATTAACTAGGAAACCTTAATTAAATGGCCTCTATTAATTAAAGCATTGTAATTTCCTTTTCTGGAATTAAAACCCATTCCTTTGCCTTTTACTTCTGCTACCTCTCTCGTCATCATCCAACGTAGAACTCCGTGATCACTTCCTGCTACTGGTTCCTCTACTGTCAGCCCTGTTATGTCATCTGATTCATGTGTGATGATGAGGTCTAGGATATTCTTTTCTCTTGTACTTTCCCTAACATGTTGATACAAATAACAGTCATCTAGTTATTTGTATCAATATATCATGGAAAGTACTGTAGAAAAGAATACCCCAGAAGTCAATGTCAGCCATGATTTCGCTGCTACAATTGGGTATCACTTCCGACTACTAACCCCATTAGCATCGTACCCCCTAGAATTGTGCGGGTGTTCTTTTTCTTTGGTCCTAGCCAAGAAATTTCACGAAAGTAGGTGGTAGGGCGTGCCAGATGATAAATTTCAAATTACTGCGTATCTGGTCTGCGTCCACCCGGGGCTATGTGTGGACAATGTTGGAACCCATTGGGGGCCCAGTGGTTAAATGACCAGATGAACAACGGTACACGACACTACACATGAACAAAATTCATACACTTTTAAACCTCTGGCATTGACAGTATTCTGTTTCACACCCACAAAGTATACTATGCGGAGATGGGAGGAAACCCCTGGTGCCGTTGGACACTAAACACACTCTACACTATGTGAGTTTACTGCTAATCGAAAAATCTAAAAGTGTTTTTTCCTATCGATGTACAGCTTTTCTTAGAAACAGTGAGAACGGTTTTCTTAGATACACGTTCCACGTATACGCGACATGCGTATTACGTTGTTTGTGACTGACAAGTATAAACGTGCTTAGACACGTCGAGACCTGCAATTCGGGTACGTATGTAAAACTGCGAACATTCTACCTTTAGTGGCTATCTTCAGTTAATCCTCACCAACGGCAGTGGGCCTTCCTTATGAGATGCATCGTCAAGTGACCCCTCACCTGATTAATGCTCTTTTCGACTCAGCTATGCGTTTCCGTGCTCTACCTTCTCTACTTGTCCGGCATATGTAGCACGTAGCTTCAGTAGCGTCTCTGCCAATTTATAATCGTCCGTGAAACGTAAGGGGTGGCGAGAATATCTGCGGATGCTTCGGATGCATTGATAGGGGGTCAGAAAAATGCTAGCTTCGGTGAATACATAAACTAAAAGTATACAGGTATACGCATACACATGAATACATACACATACATACACTTGAAAACTACATGAACTTAATGAAATGTGTTTTTTCAGAACGAGAACTTTTGTAAGTGAAAATACTCCGTTCCTTACTTATGAACTACCATTGGAATTCCAAATCATACACAAGTTAGGATTCTCGGGAAAAAGAAAACAATTACAAGTCTTCAACAACCAGAAGAGAACCACCCGAAGAAGAGTTTTTTAGACTTATGCTTGCACAGAACGGACAAGACTACTGGGACTGACTTTTTTTTCTTCAATGCAATCAAACTGGACAGTTTATTTACCTCGTGACTTCATTTGGCAATAAGAAAAGGTACTGAGAACATTTGGACAAAATTACATATCTCCTAAGAACAGGAGTGTGCTCGAGAAACTCAGATCATAAATGTATATCACTACTAGATTTTTTTGTTTGTTCTCAAATATGGGCAACCAGGCAGCGGGATTGCAGGCAACAGCCAGTATTGCACTGCCTCTGGAGGGTGCGAGATTTTCAGTTATAATTACAACGGTACAAGATGACGGTTGACCGAAGACCGGTGCTAGGAATGAGCAGCAGGCATCAGCTGCCCACGGGTTGGCTGCACCCTGCTGGAAAAGTGGCCTGACACAAATAAATCAACACGCATTAATATTTACACGCTACAATTACACTTCTTCAGGCCCATTATGCAGAGTTTCTGCACCATAACAGAGTACAAAGGTGGAGATGGGCTAACGCCTAGGAGCCACCCCGATATAAGAACACACACGCGAATAATAATAATTTCTTTATCCCTATTTTATGTTACACTTTTTTGCAAGATAACAGCAAAAAGGGAAGGAGAACACATGATCCAACAATGGGTTTTTAGGGGTGTTCCCTGAGGAAACGATATGTCGTTGTTATTGGTTTCTTTTAGGTGCATTAGCAACTAAGGCCATATAGCTCCGGGGATATGAGGTAGGTCATTCCCTGACCTTTCCGCATCCGGTGGTCACGGTCTCGAACCCCGGTTTAATCAAGAAGCGCGGTGTTACGCACTGCTGCTGCTCTTGCCCACCTGGCTACGGAGGCGCCTGAAGCGATATGAATAACAATAAAAATATAGAGTTCTGAAATTGTACAGGTAATGTTCAACATAAATAAATTTGAATTTTCTGTACACATCTTTAGAGAAGACTTCTTAAACCATCTCTACTTATAATATCATTGGGAACATTTTTACAGGTAAATGATGAGAGGAAAGAAAACCGATGAGATGTCTTCACAGACGTTTACAAACTATGTACTGCTTCTTTTAACATTTGTGCATTATTTATTTTATTTTGGTAATGATTTCCTCTGAGTGTTTAAGATCCAAGAGTTGAGTGGAAGATAATTTGAATCAGACATCCCTGGTGATGTGTTCAATTAGATGTTTCTTCAATCGGTTTAGCGAAGTGACATTTTTCATTTTTGCAGGAATTTTGTTCCACGTTTTGGCGCTATTTCTTAGATCGTACGATATTTCTTCTTCTTCTTCTCCTTCTTCTTCTTCTTCTTCTTCTTCTATAGTTATGAAAAAGGATCTGAAGAAAGGGCGAAACTGTGGTGTCTTCAAAGCATTGTAAACAAGGATCGCCTCCGCTTTCTGCAATAGCTGGTAGATGGCGAGGAGTCTCAATTCCTTGTATCTCGAACTACCCGATGCGTTCCAGGGAAGCCCCAAAATTGAACGAACCCATCGATTGAGAATGGAGTTGATTCTCGCGAGGTTTTCTTGGCTAATGGTACCCCGTGAGATACTGTAATTCCATAGGTGAGGTGCCGCTGAATTAAAGACAAGAATACTACTCTGAGAAGAGAAGGAGACACCCAGGCAGAGGCCCTGGCGAATATTCCCGCTAGTGACGAAGTTTTCTTTTGTAGGGTTATCATTTGTTTTGCTCAACTAAGCTTATCATCCAGTCAGATTCCGAGAAACTTGGTTTCATTCACCCTTTCAAGTTGTTGTTTTTCTTTGTACGTTACGTCGAAATCAATATTTAGTGGTTTGTTTTTCGTTCTAAACACCATGTACATTTTTATTTTGATTTTTCAGGATTCAGTATAAGCTGATTCTTTTGTAGTGAACTATGCATTTCAGAGAGCAGGGCAGAGATCTTGCATTGAAGCTGGTTAGGGTCTTTATCTGTGATCAGGATGGAAATATCGTCGTCGGCATACGCTACAATGTGGAAAGGTGGAAGAAGAGAGAGAAATTCATTGATATAGACAACAAATAGAATAGGTCCAAGAAATGAGCCTTCAGGCACTCCCCGGGAGAAATAACAAATGTCAGAATATGATTAATTTGTTCTTAGAACAAACGGCCGATCAGTAAGGTAGTCTTCAAGGAGAAGGTAAATTTTCCCTCTCAAGCCAAGATTGTTGAGTTTGTTCGGTAGAATGTTATGATCTATGCAATCAAAAGCTTTCGATAAGTCCAGGAACAGTGCGATTGCATAGTGACCTTTTTCAAAACTATTAATAATCCTTGAGCAGAATTCAACAACCGCCAGATCAGCGGATCTTTTTGAACGATAAGCATACTGTTGTTGATGGATGAGCTGATTTATTTCAAGGAAACCTATGAGTCTGCTATGGAGAAGGTTTTCGAATAATTTTACAAAAACTGAGAGGAGAGCTATTTGGTGAGAGTTGTTGCTAGAATTGCAATGGTTTCCCTTTGGAACAGGGACGATGATTGCCTTTTTGAATTGAGAAGAGAATTT
Source organism: Mastigoproctus giganteus (assembly GCF_048544385.1). Taxonomy (NCBI): domain Eukaryota; kingdom Metazoa; phylum Arthropoda; class Arachnida; order Uropygi; family Thelyphonidae; genus Mastigoproctus; species Mastigoproctus giganteus. The sequence goes on from NC_143584.1 coordinate 231,322,056, forward strand.
ACCAGGCTGAAAGGAGATATTGAATATATACTTGAATGGTATAAGAATTGAGCTGAGGACGCTGCTTAGACCAGCCAAAAGACAGTATAGGGAAGACTACATCCTCTTAAAACAACCTCATTAAAATATTTACCTGCGTTCATCGAAAACATTGCTGAGAGACCTCTCAGTGCTACTTGGCTTCTTTCTGGTTTGGTTGGGAAACTTGAGTTGTGTTCTTTTAGGTTTGGTCGGGCAGCTTAGGTTCCTTTAGGTCGTAAGTGTATTGCGATTTGCGCTCTCCATGGAGCTATGCCTAAGCAGTTATAATTAAGAGCTTTTGAACTGGTGAAGGGATTTTCAACCATTCTTTTGGCTGAAAGAAAAATCTGTTACTCGAGTCGAGAGAAAATTTTTTCTTGTGAGGGAAGTGCATAGAACCAGATGACACATGCTTGGGTCTTGTCCTATCACGCGCATCATCACCAGGTGGATGATTAGACAGGTTCTCGTGCAGACGAAATGGTTTCCAAAGGTTAAGCTTTCGTCCGATGTCAGACGAGGTTAGAGTGAGATGCGACTTTTTCAGAATATACAAAAAAAGCAGACAGTTTTTTAGATATATCACGCAACCTGTTTCTCAAAGCACGCGGTATCCGCATTGCTTTTTTACTGGTGATTCCCTCGATTGGAAGAATGTTTACTGCGCAGTCTCAAAGCAACAGATACGTCCAGAATATAAAATAACACTCTCGCGCCGTAAGGGGTGTCACCACGTTTTAGTAAAACACAGAGTGTGGAATTTTAGATTTCCTTCTGATCAACGCCCTGATGCCCTCGTGGACGATCGTTGCAGCATTTCCGCGGGAGGATCCGCCCAAAACAACTTTGCGTTGGTGAGTTAGTGAGGGAGATTCTTTGATTAATAATGTGGCGGTGCCACACCCATTCGATGACTGAACAGTGTGCTGGGCAGAGCGTGGTCCCGAGGAATCCCCAAGGACTGCATTATTATCATTAGGGAACTAATCTGAGGGCACAGATGGAGGAGTCTCACGAAGAACAAATGCCACAAGAATTGTACTCAATATAACCGAGAGTAACGGCACCCCAGTGTTCGTGTTGGAACTCGGCCTTCCCTTGATGTGCACTTTAGGATTTTCAACGACAATCCTCTCAGCAGAAGTAACCCGGAAAGTTGTGTTTTCCCACTTTCTGGGGTAAGTTGTGTTTTCCAAAATAGAGTTCAAATGCCCCTGATTTGATCGGTACCTCATTAAAATTCGGAAAACGCGAACAATAAAGTCCAGTTGGATGCCGCCGCTGTGCCTTCTTTTCAAGTTCGCATTCGACGGTGCTGCCACGATGCCAGCACTTTTATTCACTCTGCAAGCGTATTTCAGAACTGATGGATCTCCTCTACAAATCGCCTCTATCCGAGGGATCAAACAAGACAAGACAATCAGGAAGCTAGAAGAACATCTACAATACATTGGCCTGAAACTTGATGAAAAGAAAACTGCCCAAATGCCTTCACCAACAAATCCACCGCACATCTCGACCTTGGCCTTAATTGAGATGAAGGACTAAACTTCATATCTCACTTCGAACACATTAAGAAAAAGATATGCGCAGCACTATGGAGTAGTAAACAAGACCTCACCGGTGTCCGAAGCCCTCATCTCATGATTCAATACATCCTTAATTGCGTTACACCGATTCCGTTGTACGCATTGACTATCTGGTCATCGGCCCCCAAGAACAAAATCAAGGCCTTCTTAGGAGTAGAATACTGGCTCCTGAGATGACTAAATAAGATCGCCGGGAAACCGTTTCCCATTTCAAGAGCGGTCTTGTATGCCAATGGTTAACCCATGGCTTTATGGCCATGAATGGCGATAAAGATTATCTCTCACTCTCTCAATATCTTTACATGGCACTCTGGAAATACACTGTGCTGTCACTTTATTAGGTACACCCGTGTGAGTACACACAAATTGTTTGTCCCTCAACGTTGCAAGTCACGTCACCACAGTTGTGGAAATAAATGCAGCAGAACAACCTTTCTAGTATCAGTTAAACATACAGATCGTATCAAGAATGGGGCGAAGGAGTGATCCAACGGACTTCGATCGTGGCATGGACAAGTTCTCCTGAACTTTTCACGCACCACAGTTTGAAGGTTGTATCAAGAATGGTGCAACGAACAGAAAACATCCTCTCAACGGCACTCCTGTGGAAGAAAATCGCTTGTTGATGAGAGTGTAGAGTGTATTTAGTGTCAAGCAGCACCAGGGGTTTCCCCCATCTCCACGTTGCTTTCATTGTAAGTGTGCCAGTTCACTGAAAAGGCCAGAGATTTAAAGTGTGTGGATATTGTATGCGTATAGTGTTATGTACCATTGATCTTCTGGCCATTTAGGCGCTGGATCCCTGCTGAGGCCATTATAATTATTTACTCTGGCAGGTCCTGCCACCTAATTTCCTGAGATTTCAGTGGCTAGGACCTTAAAAAAAAAAAAAAAAAAAATTTGATCTTTCGCGTGGGGGGGGGGGGTAAGAGCGCTAGGATTTTAAAGGGCGAAACTATTGGCAAACAGTAATTTGGACATGATTAAATTTGGACGTGTAGGGCAATCGCTTGTGTACAGAGAGAGTAGGGGAGGGAGACTAAAGACTGGGGGAGAGACAGAAATATGGAGTCAATAGGGAAGGCGACCCTAATAGGTGTCAGTGGGGCATGCCCATGCCCCACCAGAAGGAAAAATGGGGGAGGCGAGGAAGGGAGGAAACAAGAGGACAGTCACCTTCCCCCTGCCAGGGAAGTGGAGTGGAAAGAAAGCCAGGAAAGAGTGGCCAGCTCGGTCGCCAGTTGGCGCACTGGCAGCAAATCTGCTGTTCAAGGTGGGGAAAAAGATATGGGTCCAACGAAGCAGTCGGAACCAGTGCCCCGATGTCATTCATGGGCTGTGCCCATCCAGGTAGGTTGAGGTCAGTCACGTTTATGGGTTATATACCCAACCAGGGTAGTGTCTCGTGGAGTGTCTCTTTTGCATCCCGGATGGGTCTGGTCTGTTGATCCTGTTTCCATCATCAGGGAGGGCGGTCCAGTGCCTTTTCCATCCAGTGAGCCCATCGTTTCTGTGGCGTGCGTCCTATTCAAGTAGGTTGGTAGGGTAAGACAATTTGGGTTTCAGTGCTGGTGTATTTGCTCATAGTCCGGTGTTGTCGAAGTTTAATGTCTGCTTCAAGGCATACTGTGACCTTAGTTCCTGATCGCAGAACAGGTTCTTCTTCTGGCAAAGAGTTCCTGTGCAAATCTGGTGAGGTTCTTATATTCTTCACTTGTGTCCAAGAGATGATGCTCCTGGCCTCGCGGCACGTAGGTCAACCTTGTTATTAGATTTCCACGTAGGTGCTCGTAGTTTGTACATTCGTGCATGAGGTGGGTCCAGCATTCCGGTTCGCCACATGAACAGTTGGGGTCTTGGAGGAGGCCCAGAGATGTTAGTTTCTCGTTGAAGGGGCCGTGACCAGTCAATAAGTAGGTGGCATATAGGCCTGGGTGAAACCATACAGGTAGTTTCAGGAAAACCCTGTCTACATCAGGTATGAAGCATCGTGTCACCTCCCCTTTGGTTGAGTCTTTCCACTTGTTTTGCCATTCCTGTTTTACTTGTTGATGAAAGAGGTCAGAGAAGGATGGCTAGAATTGTGCAAGCAAAGAGACTGGCCACAATGTCGCACATCACGTAAGAATTCAACTTTGGTGCGCAGAACAAAACATCGCAACGGACCACTAGTCGCACTTTATCGTGAATGGGCTACAACAACCGACGGCCACATTGCGTACCTTTATTATCAATGAAGAACATGAAAACACGCCTCCTGTGGGCACAGAAACACCAGCACAGGACTATCGAGGATAAGAAAACAGCTGCTTGGTCTGATGAATCGAAGTTCCTGGTGCATCGTGTTGATGGAAGGCTCAGAATTTGAGGAAAACAACATGAATCCATGGACCTCCCCTCATGTCTGATGACTACTGTGCGAGGTGGTGGGGACAGTGTTATGGTGTGGGGAATGTTTTCTTGGCACACGTTGGGTCCATTGATACCCATAGATTCACGTCTGAATGACATATCGTACCTAAACATCGTTGCTGACCAAGTGCATCCGTTCATGTTGACAGTTTATCCTCAGTCAGATGGTTGCTTCCAGCAAGATAATGCGCCGGTGCACAAAGCCCGAATCACTATGAAATGGTTCCAGGAACATGAAAATAGTTTTTCTTTGTTGCAGTGGCCTGTTCAGTCCGCGGATCTCAATCCTGTCGAACATCTTTGGGATGAGCTGGAAAGGGCTGTTCTCTGCAGGCCGACACCTCCGTTGAATCTCAAGGAACTGCCTGACACACTCACGTCTGCATGGTACTCCATTCCTGCACAGCATTTTCAGCATGCATCTTGTTCAATCCGCCTAGACGAATTCCGGCTGTTTTGAAGGCTAAAGAAGGCTCAACACGCTACTAGGTAGGTGTACCTAATAAAGTGGCAGCACAGTGTATATCATCATAACTAGAAACATCTTAACTTCAAATTTTGTTTCAAATTTAGGTAAGATGCAACAAAACCCATGAAATGTTAAAAATAGTTTTTGGAGATGATGCTAGCTATGTGCCATTTAAAGACTTTTTTTGTCGTTCATGATGTTTAAAGAACACTGCTTACCTGTTGAAGATGATCATTTCTCTGTTTGCTAAACAACTTTAAAAATCAATGATTCAATCACTTGCATTCATAATCTGATCAGGAATGATCAAATTTTCATCAAGTTGCTAGTGAAACTGGAATTTCTTAAGAGATATATTAATCAATTTTAACACAAGATTTGGGAATTCAACACATTTCAAACAATATTTATATTTATATCTGTATTTATAATGGGGGATTTTAATTTCCCAGATATTGACTGGAATTTGGGGGCTGGTCACTAACACACTAGCAAGGCTTTTGTGGATTTATTGGATGATTGTTTTCTACAGCAACGTGTTCGAGGGGCAACCAGAGAGAGAGTAACAATCTTCATCTGATTATCGGTAGTGATTCTTCATGCATTAAAAATCTGCAGATAAATGAACCACTAGGTGGCAGTGATCACAGTGTGCTGAAGTGGGATTTACTCAAAGAGGAAAGTACCATTAGGGGTAAAGGGAAGGGTTATTGCTTCCGTAAAGGCGACTACGATGGACTGAGACAGTATTTAAATTCTATACAGTGGGACCAACTGATGATGTTACCAACAGCAAATTCTAAGTTGGAAGCTACCAGGCTTTACATACCAACTGATGAGGCATATAGGAGAGAAGAAAAATGCATGGGATACATACAAATTAACACGTGACACAGAAGCCTATGATAGATACAACTTGATCTGTAACCACGTTACAAAGATGGTTAGGCAGGCGAAGGCAGATTACGAGAAATCTTTGGCAAGAGATGCAAATAAAAACAGCAAAGAGTTCTTTACTTATGTAAACTCTAGAAGGAAGGGGATGAATCAGATTGGTCCACTTGATATTGATGGGTCAACTGTTGATGATCCTGCTCAGGTAGCTAACAAACTAAATGAATATTTTGCATCGACATTCACACATGAGGAGTTATTCAGCAAGGGGAATGCCAGAGGTGTATTCAACTCTGGCAGTAAGCTACAGAATCTTGAAATAACTGGGAGTAAAGTGGAGGAGAAATTGTTGAATATAAACACAAGAAAGGCACCTGGGGTGGATGGGATCTATCCAGTTATATTAAAGGAGGCAGCAAAGGAAGTAAGCAAACCCTTAGCCATAATTATGAGAGCTTCCTTGGACTCAGGGGAGGTACCCATAGACTGGAAATGTGCAAATGTGACCCCAATTCACAAAGGAGGATCAAAGGCTGACACAAGTAATTATAGACCTATGAGTTTAACTTTTGTTCCAGGAAAATTAATGGAGGCACTGGTTAACAAAGCACTGCGGAATCATTTAGACAAGACTTCAGTTATAGCTCAGACACAGCATGGTTTTGTTAAGGGGAAGTCTTGCCTGACCAATTTGATTGGATACTATGATGCAGTCACAAAGGAACTGGATGCAGGGAATAACTTTGATTTTCCCTTTACAAATGCAAGCTGACTATCCTTGAGAATTTCAATTCGACTCAAGTGATCCTAAATTCCACCCTTGATCATTGCCTCCATGATTTTCCCTACCACTGAAGTCAGACTGACAGGTCGATAATTTCCCACTTCATTGTTAGAGACACCCTTATGTATGGGAGATACATTTGCACTTTTCCAATCGAAGGGAATCTCCCCAGAGTCTAGTGATGCTCGCATAATTAGCCTCAATTGTTCAATGCACTCGCTTGCCGCCTCCCTTAAGATTATAGGGTGTATTCCATCATCTCCAGGAGCCTTTCTGGCCTGTAGGCTCGAAAGTTTTTTCATTAAATAATCTTTCGAAATTTCAATATCATTAATTTGATAATTTTCAACTTCGGTCCCACAATTTCCCATTGCCACCCACAAAAGGTTTTTCATTTGTAAATATCGATGCAAAATAACTGTTGAGTTCATCTGCAACGGCAGCTGGTGTATTTATTACTATCCCCTTTCCCTTACGTAAAGGTCCGTTCTGGTTTGTCCTGCTCTTCTTGCCATTTATATACGTGAAGAATTCTTTATCCTCCCCCCTCTTTGCTCTGTTTGCTAGTGATTTCTCATAAACTGCCTTTGCCTGTCGAACCTTTTCTGTGGCTCTGTTACAGATCATCTTGCAGCAGTACTTTGTATTGCTCTGTAACCTTGCCACCTTTTTCTGCTCAAGTAATGCGGCAACTTCACTATTCATCCAACTTGGAACCCTCCTCGTGGAGTATATTTTTAATATACGCATTCAAGGCGTCTGTGATTAATGTTTTAAAAGCGTACCACAGTTCAATTGTATTCATTCTCTGCGCGATATCTACCCAGTTAATAGAGGCCATGTAGTACCTTAAGGCATCGTAATTTCCTTTTCTGAAATTAAAACCCATTCCTTTGCCTTTTACTTCTGCTACCCGTCTCTCATCATCATCATCCACCGTAGAACTCCGTGATCACTTCCTGCTACTGGTTCCTCTACTGTCAGCCCTGTTATGTCATCTGATTCATGTGTGATGATGAGGTATAGGATATTCTTTTCTTTAGTTCTTTTCCTGACACGTTGATACAAATAACAGTCATCTAGTTGATTTAAAAATTTTGTTCCCCATGTCGAGTTTCCTTCCCATTTACTCCAATCAATTAGAGGCAAATTGAAATCACCCATAATAAGGCATTGACGCTTACTTGCCCATTCCATTTGCATGTAGAGGCTTTTGTCATAGTCTTCACAATCACCTGGTCTGTAGATTACTCCTACTCGCATTATACTTTTGTTTCCAACTATCTCACACCATACAGACTCTATGCTAGCATGTGAAATGTCTGAATCCGGGAAAGCTATCGTCGCACTCAGGCTGCTTCTGATAAGAAGCATTACCCCACCACCCCTTCTATCTACTCTGTCCTTCCTAAATACATTATACAAGCCGTACTGAAACTCATCATCCCCAATTTCCGGGTGGCACCACGTCTCTGTAAGCCCTATTATGTCCGCGTTACTTGTTTCAACCAGCAGTTCGAATTCGCTCATTTTATTGACGACACTTCTAACGTTACTGTATAAACAATTAAGATTTACTGTTCTTGTATATTTAACAACCCTAACACAACCCTTGAAGTTTTTTAGGCTCTCTTCCCTGATATTAGCTACCCGCTCACGTGAAACGTTTCTGCCCCCAGAACATCTAGATAATACGTCCAGTTGGGGTAACAGATAAGAACTCTTAAGGTATGTGCAAGAGTTACGTTGACCAATATTATCAGATAAAGGCGTGTCAGTATTACCCACATCCCCCCCTAACTAGCAGTTTCCCTCAACCTTTAAGGTATCCTCAATAATACTGGCAAAAACCTTTGCACCACCTTTGTTTAAGTGTATCCCGTCTCTACAAAACAAATTCCTTCTACCTACAAGTGTGGGCCATGCTGATAGAAATTTACCCCCTAAAGCCTTGCAGATTCCTTCAAGTCTTGAGTTAATCCACAAGGCTCTTAACATATAATCCCTCCTATCGTGTCTGGGCAGAATTGCAGACACATAGACATTGTGGCCTAGCTCGCGGCATTTCCTCAGCATGGTCCTGTATTTTTCCAACAAATCGTCAGATTTGTTGGAAAAATACACGTGTACGTTTAATATCATTTATCCCCACATGAATAATATTCTCTTTTCCCCCCTTAAAATCTGACAATCCTTTGGTGACATCATTAATGGTTGCTCCAACTGTGGTTCTACTCCACCTATCCTTATTACAAAAAATATTCCCCGTTTCCCTGACAATGGAGTCTCCTAATAAAACAATGTCCTTTTGAACCAAAGTAGTTTGCATTTGGTTTTTCTGTTTTGAGGCTTGAATCGGGTGTGCATCACTTGGAAGATTGATTATAACAAAATTAAAATTGGGCAAAAGAATTGCCAACAAAAAAAGCTACATGCATAAAATGACTGAGAAGACCTTTCAGGATTGGACTGAAGCTAAATTAGGAACACCAATGAAGGAAAATTAAGTTAACAGTGAAGATAACATTAACAAAATACAGGATGTAATCAAGAAAATTAGAGACATTATCAACACTAATCAAATTGTGATTAACAACGAAGAATTAAAGGAAATCAGTATCAGCAGAGACAACTTAAAAAGAGCAATCAACAGTCTCCCAAATAAAGTTACAAGGCCAGACAAATTCCCACTTTTTATGATTACAATCTGTAGCTGTGTTTCATCATCGATATATTATTACATCTATTTCAGAGAATAATGGTGGAAGAGGATTTCCCGAAGCTGTGCAAAAGCTATTACGTAAAACCTAAATTAAAAACCTAAATCTGTAAAAGACTTCAGCCCAATGTCTGTTGGATGCGCTTTGCAAAAAATCTTCGAAAAAACAATTGTGGACATCATCATCCGACATTGCTTCAGACATAGACCTGAATACCTGCACTCAGTACTTAATCAGAGATCGACCATAACCAACCTCTTGGGAACACTACTAAGGATCCAGCAAGGGCTAAATAACAAGCAGCAACTGGATGTTGTTTTTCTAGATGTGGCAGCCGCATCTAGAAAAACATCATCACAAACTCATCACAGGCCAGATATCATCTCCAAAAATTTGGAACACTTGCTCTTGGAGGATTCCACAGCCAAGCCTAAGGTCGGTACCAGCACTCGTGGCTCACCACAACAGGCTTGTACTCACTGAGAGATTTCTTCCCAAGCAGATGCTCGCTGCCCTCAACCGTGTGGACGCCGACATCGACAGCATAATAAGTAAGAAGAAGCACACACCAACTTTATCAAAGCCCTTGAACCTTGATATTTATTTATTTGTATTTATTTCTGTATTTGTGTCTAGCTCTGTGTTTTTATGCTGTATTTGTATTCCTGTTGCATTTGTGATCTGTATTTTGTAGACTTTTTGTATGTTCGCTGTATTTTGTAGCCTTTTGTATTTGTACGCCGTACTTATCTTATCTATATGTGAACCCTGGCGTTCGTCGCCGTGATGGGATATTGTGCTCTAACTCTACTTCACAATAAACATTTATTTATTTATTTATTTATTACTTCTGTTGTTTGAGGGGGACGGGGACCGCCTCAAATGGGTGAAGAAGCGATAGAACGTACGTGACGGCAAGGGCTGCTTTCGCTTCTAGTGCTCTAAACACCCGGAGAACAGTCATCCTCCAGAAAGGTATGTTTTCGTCTGCCTGGAGGGAAATCCCTTTGTTTCTTTTCTTTTCAATGAGAAATTAAACAAAACCCCCTCACATCCGACAGGGGGTTTCCTTTAATTCAAGCACCTCGTCCAAATAAATAGGCCGCGACGTGTCGTCCGGCAGAAGGGGCGAGAAGATCCCCGAAAAATTCTCAATTGGGTGAAGGAGGAACGCGATATTTCTCGCCGCACCACTCACTGTTCCGTCGAAGTCTTCCCGGAAGGTCTCAGACTGACGCTGGGTATAGGTATAGGTAGAGGTAGAGGTATATTTGGGTCTAACGGCTCCTGGGATATCTCCCATCTCCGCATATGTATCGGACAAGCCAGGGATTTAAAAGTATATGGGTCATGTGGTATGTAGCATGTTGTGCCCTTGTTCATCCGGCCTGTTAGCCGCCGGGCCCCTAATGGGACCCGACGTTACCATACCTCGCCACGGGGAGGCCGGCCGGGTGTTACCTATATAGTACTCTGGCGGGTCCTGCCTACTTTCCTGGGATTTCAGTGGCTAGAACCTAAAAAAAAAGAATAATTTAGAAGCTGGCGAGGGACTATACGCTGAAATAATACTTTCTATATGCCTAATTGGGTTGGGCAGGAAATTTTGATGTAGTTAAATTTGGACGCGTAGGGCTGAAAACGCTGTGAAAGTCAACTGTAAAGGGGGGTGTCAAGACTGGAGGGAAGAAAATGAAGTAAGGGGCCGATAGAGAGGACGGTCCTGCGATTGCAATGGAGCAGGCCCGTGCTCCACCAGAGGGAAGAGTTTTGGGGAAGGGAAGGAGTGGGGGCAAAGCCCCCTCTCCCCACGGGAGGGGAAAGAAAGCACCGTTCAAGAGAGGAAAAATGTTGAGTCATATGACAACCTTGGATGTCCTTTAGTCCAGGTGCCCAACAGGGCAAATGGGGTTCTTCTGGTCTTCTATGTTGAGTCAGAGTCTTAATTGTGTTTCCATTACTCTGGGCCATTGAGGGATGGTTGTTGTCTCGTGATTGATATTGTCCTATTCATGGATTTGTGAACTTTTGGAATATCTCCGTTCAAGGGGAGGGTAAGGTCCGTTGTCTTGTGAACAGATTTTGCGCAAAAAGTGTGAATGCTTTGTAGGTCTCTTCCGCTTGTAGAACGATGTCCTCCTGGTTTCGAAGAAGCGAGTGAATCTTGGTATATAGTTGACGCCTGAGGTCCTCCTATTGGTCACACTCGTATACCAGGTGCTCCCAGGACTCCTCCTGTCCACAGGAGCACCACACAGTAGCTGAGATTCCAAAGTCATATAGCCTCTTTCTAAATGGGCCATGTCCAGTCAATAGATAGGGTAGGTAGTTTTGAGTCTTGGCGAAAACCAGGCTGGGGAGAGTGGATAAACTTGTCCTACATCCGGTATAAACTTCTTAGTAATGGAGCCTTTGTTAGTGAGGTTCCAGCGATTTTGCCACAGTGATTTCACGTGTTGCAAAATCCGTCTGTTCTCCACGGTTTTGGAGTTTGTTGGGTCTGTGGTGAATCCTATATGAGAGACTATTTTTCCTTTGGAATGTTGGTACAGCAATCCCCAGCACGCAATCTCTAAGCCCAGGGGAAGGTATCCCGCCAAGACCTGGAGCGCGTGGGTGCTCACAGTGCAGCAAGCTCTTGTCATTATGAGTAATATCGATCTGTGTGTCATCTCTAGTTTTTTCTTATTGACAGCTGTGCTGGTCTTTGTGTACCAGGCCCCAGCTGCATAGGCTAGTGCTAGGATAAAGAATGCCTTATAGAGGACGCCAAGGGCCCTCTTCTTAAGGCCCCAATCTTTCCTAGTGATTCTCGCCAGTAGGCTCGCATATCTTCTTATTTTTGTTCTCAGGTAGCAGAGATGTGGTGTGAAGCTAAGGTTTCTATCAAGTATTACTCCGAGGTATTTTATTTCTGTTAGCAACTTTATGGTTTTCCCGTTTATCTTTATCTGCGGTGGTCTTCTAGGGTCAAGGAATCCTTTGAGAAGTATTGAACTTATTTTTTCTGAGAAGATAGTAAGGAGATTTGTACTAGCCAAATTTTGCAAGTCGCTAGTGGCCCGGTTTGCTATGGTCTCCAGTTGTTTCCAGCTGTCAGCCTGCAGCATCAGAACCAGGTCATCCGCATATGCCTGGGTTTTAACATTTCGAATATCCAAATTAAGGAACTCGTCTAGGACCAGGTTCCACAAGAGCGGCACAAGGACAGAACCCTGAGGGCAGCCCCTGTGGACCGGCCAAGAAACAGAGGCGTATGGAGTGGTAACAGTGATTCGCCTGTTTTCAAGATAGGATCTGAGGCATCGATATAAGTTTCCTGTGATATGAGACTTCCTGAGCCTGGCCAGAACAGTAGGCCACCAAAAAGAATCAAAGGCTCCTGCGATGTCAATCGATATTAGGAGGAAGTATTTCGTGTTGCAGTTTTTAGCTGTTTAGGAAGGGAACAATATATTCCCTTCCTAAAGCCATATTGATTAGGCGACATGAAGTTTAATTCTTGGAAGGGGTTCTTGATTCTTTGGTAGAGAAGGCGCTCGAAGAGCTTGCTGAAAGCTGACAGCAAGGCGATTGGCCTATACGACCCTGGCATTCCTTGTGGTTTCGTCGGGTTTTTTAAAATGAGTTTTATTCGTGCCGTTTTCCACGAGGCCGGGAAGTGGCCCATCGAGAGACATCGGTTGAGGAGTCCCAATATTGTGTTCGGTATCGTTTCTACCACCACCTTGAGCATCTCGGGCTCAATTTGATCTATACCAGGGGTCTTTCTATTTTTCATTCTCGCTGCCGCTATGCTGAGTTCCATTGGTGAGAAGGCAGGTTCAACAGCTGTGGTTGTGTATGTGTTATTGTTCTCACATAGTTTCTTTGTTCCTGGGTTTGAGGCTCGGTTGCAGGAAGGAAGATATGGTCCCAGATATTGTCTATAGAGGATTTCCATGTTCTTGTATAGGTTCCCTGAGCTGTCTCGTTTGCCGTTACGACTTCCCCTCTGAGGAGTTTGTTTGTGGTGACCCGATACACCACTCCCCAGGGGTTAGCATTTCCTTCTGTATTTACTAGGTTTTCCCATGAGGCTTTCTTTTCTTTATTTTAGCTGGGTAGTCATTTCTGACCTCACGGTACTGTTGCCGTAGTACATAGACCTCTGCCTGTGGCCAGGATCTACGCGCCCTCTTCCGGAGATCTGTGAGCTCTGGCGACCAACAAGGAACGGCTTTGAGGGAGGGAATCCTCTTCTTGATGGCTATATCTGCCGCTTCTGTGATTATTTTTGTTACCTCTCGCTGATGCCGGTCTAGGTTGAATTCATTGGGGTGAAGTTTTCTGCTTTCTCCGTCAGCGGCTGCTTAAAAAGTTTCCAATCCGCTTTTGATATGGCGTATCTTGGTAATAAAAGTCGTGTGACATGTTACGTTTGGAGTGATCGGTGGAGGTTGTAAGTTAACACTCTGTGATCTGAAGTGGTCCAGTGTTGTTGTACCTCCCAAGGAGAGAGGTGTCCTGCTATGGAATGACTTGCAAGGGTTAGGTTTATATTAGCTTCCCACATAGTGTTCCAGAAGGTGTGGGGCTGGTTTGGTCTGTTTAGAATGGATAGGTCGCTGCTTGATATGTACTCCTCTAGGCGCTGGCCTTTGTTTGTTCCTCTCCGTTCTGGTATCTCACTGTGCCAGGCAGGTGATCTGCAGTTTGTATCAAGGCCTAATATAAGTTTGGCGTTTGGTAGTTGTTGCTGTAGTTTCTGAAGATATTGTATTGTATGTCTTCTCCTGGTCGGGCATAGATGGACACTACGTAAAATTTCCCTAGGGATGATGCTATATGGGCAGTTTGTGCACAGGTCTGTTATCTTAGTTACAGTGAGGTCAGGATTACAAACAGCGATGGCAGCCCAAGGAGTTTCACCATCCACTTGGACAATTTTTAACTGTAGTGGGTACCGTCTAACTTGATATTCATGTGTGTAGGGCTCTTGTAGAAGAAGTAGGTCTAGCTTCTCTTCTTTAGCTTTCTTAACTAGCTGTGCTACGACAGCCTTGGAGCGTTGCGCACGTGTTGTGCTATCTTCACCTTTGACATGTTATAGTACACTCTCCATAATTGATTCTCAATTGTTGCGCACCCTTTGCTTTAATGTAAACAGGGCATTTACTGTCCCTGATGGAATAATCCGATGGTAACTTAATGGCCCTACAGTTTGCACAAACCGAGGTTTCCGCTTTTTTTGGGCAATTGTTATATTCATGCCCAGTGTTGGCACAATGACCACAAGTGGGTTGCGACTGCTTGCAGCGACAACACCGGAAGCATTTGGGAACAGCCACATGCTCTCTGAAACGGTGGCTGCCCCAGTTTACATAGATTCTGGACTGTTGGCTCAGGATTCTCCAAGTGGCCGGAGACAATTCAATGATCCAGTTAGCAGAATTTCCATTTCTGGGCTTTGTTTTATACCTCGGTATGGTATGTTGTCGTGGCTCATCGCCTGTGGGTAGCTGACGGCAGTTTTTGATATAAATCTCCTGAAGAAGTTCTTCTGGGGTCACGTCTTTGTCGATGCCTAAGATTAGTATGCTTGGCCCTTTCTCTTTAGGAGGTTCAGCTATGAGGCCTAAGGAGGGTATTTTTAGGATTTTGAAGTATTCCCCGTAGATCTTCCTCTGTCTCAGTCTGTATTATAACTCCAACGTTTTTTGTCTTTCTGCAGATCTAATCTTCGAGTGTTTGAAGTCATCCTTAAGCTTTTCGATTACTGTTTGTTTCACTTCCTCACTCGTTTTGTGGACTTCGTTTGACGTTGATTTCAATATTACTTCAATATTACTAGGTGAGGTTTGGTGATCGGGGTTTTCTTGGGAGCTATTCCATCCTGACCTGCAGGACGATTTCGATTTGTAGCGGTGATGCTGTTCCTCAGCGCCTGTGAATAAGTGGGAGCGCGCTGTAGCATGTGCTTTGCCCCACTGTTTTAGAGGACCTCCAATTTTGCTGTGGCAATTTCCTTCTCTAGCTGAGTTTGTACCAGGATTGAGGGTGCAGAAAGAGACCCCCCTCACCCAATACCATTCAATCCGAGAACAATTTTGAACTCTTGCACTTTGAACCTCGCAGCTGTGTGCGCGAAACGAATGATCCGGTCACCGGCCCAACGAACGCGCGCAATATTAAAAATGCGGAGTCCCTTTTGCGTGAGGGGTTTTCTGCGGTGGGAAAGAGAACTCCAGTTGCTGGCCAACTGCGAAGTAACTCCTCCGGGGGTTCCACGCAACATGGAAGCGACTCCGACATAAACTGATGATAATAATAAGAAGAAGAAATGCGCGAATTAGTGTCGGGTGGTGGAAAAGTCCCGTCAAGATTGTATTGATGATGCACGTAACGTTCCCGTCGAACAATGACCAGCGTTGCCGCCGCAGTTCTTGACAGCCGAGAAGAGGGACGCGGTCACGGGCTTCTGTCGCCGCCATTTCAGAGCCGCAGGGCTGCTCCGATGGCGGAGCTTTTTTTGTCCACGAGCGTCGTCCGCTTTTATCTCGTCGTCGACTGCGGCGGCTGCAGCGAGAGAGGTACCTTCGCTATCCAATCTCGCTAATGGACCCGGAGGAATTGCGTCAGGTTTCCGCACGCAGTACAGGCACGGTTGCTCCGCCAATCGCTTTGTAGATGCTTTTCCCCTCGGTGCCCTCTAAACTCTGAACCCCCGCTGTCCTCTTCAACTTGTCGGTGCCACTGCCACCACTGTGTCCTGCCGACATTCGAGAACGAGGCTGCTCGTGTTTCTGGCGAAACATTCTCACGAAATCAGCGAGATCCTCCTCCGCTCATCTCTCGGTTGAACTCCGCTGGCGAAGCCGACTGATCGGTGAGAGAGAGACAGCGCGGAGTTCACGGACGACCTTCGTGTGTGAGGGGGATGCATCCACAAATCTTGGCGGACTTGGTGTGCGTCTGAGTGAGCTGCACTAAAGATCTTCGGAGACGTTTTTTGTGCCATTATTCGCACGCGCCGCGTCGCCACCCTTGCGTTGCCAGCATCCAGGCCCCGCCGTTGCCATAGGTTTCCTAATTATGCAAAGGAGAAGGCGCACAAATCACGACCAACCTTCCCTGCGCCGCCTACGCGCGTGAGCCGTCCACTGGCTGGACTGTCGATTCGAGTGCGTTCCATCACCTCCAGCCAGACGTCGTCCTGTGTCTCGTGCGGAGTGTGCCAAGAGGACTGCACCGATGGACCGTCGCTGCCGCTGCTGAGGGTGTTCCCTTGGAGGATCTTCGTCTTTTCTTCTCTCTCTCTCTCTCTTCTTCTCTGCCCGTAATTGTTGATCAGTGAGTTTGACCTTCGAGTGACCCCCGAAGATGCCCATCGGAACCGTGGGAGTGCTCAAAGGTGCCGTGTTCAGCCAGGATCAGAATGGCCCGGGGTGAGTTCGCCTTTCTTTTTTTCTTTCTTTCTTAGTATTCACGAACCGAACTCTTCCCAGTGCGATGCACAAGGAGCGGGTTCGGAGCTTCGTTACCCTGTTTCAAAGATGGCTTGTGTGACGTCACTCTTCACGACCTCGTCTTCGTCCCCTGCGCTACGAGACGCTGCCATTTTCGCGTTGTCAAAACCCACGTCCCCCCGATTGTCGTAAATCTCGCAATTCTCGGACATTTTATGACTTGTTCATTTTTAATAATCAACAAGATGGCCCCCTCCACTTTTCTGCCCCCTGATTTACTACAGACAGTTTCGTTAATACTACTACTACTACTAATAATAATAATAATAATAATAACAATAAACAATAACAATAATAATTAAAGTAATTGGGATTTTTCTCAGTGAAATCCGTTCGCAGATGACCCAGGTGGGTGGTTTTCGTAGCCGCTTCGCTTTTTGCGAAATATTCTTCATTTTGCGTTGTTTTATCGGCGGACAACCCGGGTAGCAGTGTTCGCGTGCGCAGTGGAACCCGCTGATGGAAGGAGCACAGAGTGCGAGTCACCACTGCGCCATTTATACAGATCGGAGTAACCCGAGCGAAACCACCCTAACGAATGAATAAAAACAAGTCATCGTGTTTTGCAATTGGCCTACCTCTAAGAGGCGCCTCTCGCTAGCTTCGCGGTGTGTTTCTGCAGGGACTTCAACTTCGCTTCAGCGTCCCGCGTGCAATTATTCGTCCCGAATTCACACGAAAAGATGAGGAGAGAGAGAGAGAGAGAGAGAGAGTACTTTCTCTGGGTTTCCTTAAAAGAATTAACCGAGAGTTTAATCAACTGGATTTTTTTTATCTTTGTTAGGCGGGCCCTAGAATTTGCCTCCCAGGTCAGCACCCTCACATGGAGCTTACCAAAAATTAGAAACTGAAAATATTCAAAAAAGAGAAATCCAGTACGTCTGCTTTAAAAGTGCCCTCAATGAATACAATGAGAAATCCTACCAAGAGTATTCTTTGGGCTTGAAACGCTGGAAGAAAGAAGAGATAAAGCCGACTTACTCCTTCTTAACCAGCTGTTAAAAGTTTACCCCGAATTGCCCTCATCTCGTCTCACAAATCCACCGCTAAAACCATCCCACGCAAGAACAAATTATGGATAATACAGCTTCTGCAACAGGACTGCAAGATCAATCAACATCTCAAGTCTGGAGATATTCGAAACTTCAAGAAGCAACTGAAACGGCGCATCCGTTATCTGAACCTTAAAATCGACTCTTCTTACCAATTCTAAGACTGATTCTGCAATGTGTGTGAAGAAATCCCAGTCTTCAACCGTTCTGCTTCCTGTTCACTTCAGTCTCACGGATCCTCCTCTTTTATTTATTTAGTTCCAATTTTATTTCTTCTTCTCTTTATGTACATTTACTTTTCTCTTTACTTTGGAAATTTATCCTCCAAGCTTCTGCTTTGAAGCTGTGCAATAATGCTTTGTAGCTGCACCCTCACGCAACTTTCATTGCTGTTTTACAGCTGTTAATAATAAATTACTTTTGCTTGTATCGTGAGGAGGGGGGGATGTTGCGCATGAAAGTGCGGTGCTCTTGCCCGAAACCTGGATTTGCTACTAACCAAACTGCTTTAAGAGATCTTTGGAACTGGTCTCGAACTAACGCAATCCAAATCGACTAACGGAGGCTCTCCTTTCGCCCGACGCCCCTTTTTAGAATTCAGTCCGACCTGGGATGACCATTCCACTTTGAATTCTTACTTTGCTCGTAAATTTGATAATTTATTTATCCCCATTTTGTGTTACAATTGTTGGGAGATAACAGCCAGCAAGAAGGGAGGGAGAACACATAAGCCAGAGGCTTTTTAGGGGGTGTTCCCTTTGAAAAAGATAACAATTAAAAACAGATACACCATGAATCGGACATGTTTCTACATTCCATTACAGAGACTACATAAACCAACCACACATGTCGCGTGGTTAACAACAGTACTTATAATTACATTGCGAGTACTTTTACAATAACGAGTATGAAAGAAAAAAATATGAAATAATTGCGTAGAGTGTTACAAGCTTTTTGACAGCTATTCCTTCAACTTGTTTACACAATTTCCAAACTGGTATGCATTGTGGAAAGTTCAGGAGTTGAGTGGAAGGTGATTTAGATCAGACCTCCCTGCTGATGTGTTCAGTCAGGAGCTTCTTGAACTTGTTTAGTGAAATGGCATTTTTGATGTTTTCAGGAAGATTATTCCAGGTTTTTGCGCCTCTGTATTTTATATTTTGCTGACCCATGGCTTTTCTAAAAAGCGGGACCATCAGGTTCGCTTCATTTCTTAAATTATTCCTTCTTCTTCTATTGTTATAAAAAAGGATCTGAAGAGAGGAGGAAAGTTTGGTGTTTTCAAAGCATTGTAGACAAAGACCGCTTCAGCGTTTTGTATCAGTTGGTAGATGCTTAAGAGTCTCGCTTCCTTATATCTCGAAGTCACCGATGCATTCCAGGGAAGGTCCAAAATTGAACGAACACATCGATTGACAATTGAATTGATTATCTTGACTGGTCGTACCCCAGGAGATGATTCCATATGTGAAGTGAGGCTGTGTTAAGGAAAGGAATACTAGTCTGAGAAGGGAAGGAGGTACCCAGTCAGAGGCTCGGGCGACTATTCCTGCTAGTGACGAAGTTTTCTTTCGTAAGGTGATCATTTGTTTATCCCAACTCAGCTTGTCATCTAGCCAGATTCCTAGAAACTTGGTATCATTCACCCTTTCCAGTTGTTTTCCTTTGTATTCCTTCTTCTATTTCGAAATCAATATTTAATCGTTTATTTTTCGTCCTATTTGGATTTTTCTGGGTTTAGTGTCAGCTGATTCTTTTATAGAATAGAATAGAATATTTAATTGCAGCAATGATAGACATAAAATTAGTCCCGTTACGGCATGGTGGTGCCAGGGGTTAACAAAACATATTTACAGAAGAATTTTGTAAATTTGTTTTACAAATTTACAAAAATTTGTAAAACTTACAAAAATTTATTTGTAAAATTTGTAAAAAAAAAAAATTTGTAAAATTTACAAAAATTTGTTTTACAAATTTACATAGTTGGCTTTTTGAAGCCAACTATGTATTTCAGACAGCAGGGCAGAGATCTTGCATTGAAGTTGGTTAGGGTCTTTATCAGTGATTAAAATGGAAATGTCATCGGCATACGCTACTAGGTGGGAAGATGAGACAGAAATTCATTAATGTAAAGAACAAATAGGATAGGTCCGAGAAGTGAGCCTTGAGGTACTCCCCTGGAGAAATAAGAAATGTCTGAAAAAGACTGGTTTGTTTTAACGACAAATGGCCTATCACTAAGGTAGTCTTCAAGGAGAAGGTTAATTTTTCTTCTCAGGCCAAGATCGTTGAGCTTACTATGATTTTTTAGTGTTTCTCACCAAAAATTGAAGTAAAAACGAAAGACGAAAAACCAAATTCTTAAAATTTTAATAATTACAATAAATTTATTTACAAACAAAACAAAATACCATATTACTGATGATAGCAATTTTAAAATAAGACAACTGCGATATACAGTAAATATACAAGGTGATAACACAGGTACCGAATTTAAAATACAATAAAATATACTAGGTTAAAAGCGCTAAAATACTAACTGAAGCTTTCAAAGGCTTCTGCCTTCTTTCTCAACAGTGTGCTTCTATTCCGCGGTGCATCATTAAATACAGCAGGTTCACGGTGCGTCTCACGTGAACGTGTACTGTTCCCGTCGGAACCGGAAGTGGCTCGGGAGCGTTTCAGGCAAAAACGTTCATCGCCTCAAAGAGGGGATGAATGCGTGTGCCCCTATCTCTATTTATATTTTTCTCAGTAGAACTAATTCGCAAGCTCTCGAGCCACTTGCGGTCCCAAATGACAGCTTCGTCTGGGGAGATTTGATGTTGCTTCTCCCAGAAATGTAAATTTATTGTAAATATTAAAATCTTAAGAATTTGGTTTTTCGTCTTTCGTTTTTTCTTCAATGGTTGGTGAGAAACACTAAAAAATCATAGTACGAATATACCCAACCCCAGAGGCCTATTTGGAGAATCGTTCAGCTTGTTGAAGTTTATGATTTATGCAGTCAAAAGCTTTTGATAGGTGTAGAAACAGTGCTATTGCATAGTGACCCTTTTCAAGACAGTCCGTGATCCTAGAGCAGAAGTCAACAATTGCCAGGTCAGTGGATCTTTTCGAACGATAAGCGTACTGTTGTTGATGGATAAGCTGATTGACTTCCAGGAAGCTCATGAGTCTACCGTGAAGAATATTTTTCGAATAATTTTGCAAAAACTGATAGTAGAGCTGTTGGACGAAAATTTTTGTTGGTGTTGCAGTGTTTCCCCTTAGGAACAAGAACAATGGCTGCTTTTTTGAGTTGAGACGGGAATTTACCAGATTGAAAGGAAAGATTGTAAATACACTTCAATTGTGTTAGAATTGAGTTAAGGACCTTTTTCAGCAGAACAGGAGATATTTCATCAAAGCCAGGGGCTCCCTTTACTTTTAATTAATGTCCTGCTTCTAAAATTTCTTGATCTGAGAGCGGTAAAGTGGACGACATCCCAATCATCCTTCGTCAAAAACCCAAAATTATGTTGCAGTTCATCCGAACACACGATTATGAGCGCAAGCCTTAATTGCTCTCCTTTTCATTCTAAAGAATTCTCAGCATTTTACGGGGGAGGGATGCCTATAATGTACTGTGCGTCTGATGATTTTTCCCTTTCCGACAGAACTTCGAGGACAAGGTCTCGGCTACAACGTTGTTTGAACGTGTCTCGCGAATGCAAGATAAAATACTCAAATGGATTTTAAAATTCGGTCCTCGGGTTTAAATGATTTCTCCTTATGAGAGCAGACAAGCTGGCCATAAAAGGCACGCCATTTACCGAGTCATTTATACGAACGTGCTTTCTTAAATCGCGAGCAGCGATTCACTCACTTTCTGTCTCGGAGTCTTCTGATGATGAAAGATGACGTGCAGTTGTACGTGACAAGGAACTCCCGAAAGGATTTGGATTACTCTCTCTCTCTCTCTCTCTCCCGCAATTCACGAGCCACTTCGAGCCACCTGCTGTCACGCTGGGTACTGCTGAGAGCGCCTTAATGCGCGAGAAATCCTGGCACCCCTTGTGTTTCTTCCGTGGGAAGAAGAGTGCTGGAAATGGATGCACGAAGACCATCTGTAGAAATCTGTTAAGGAGGAGTTACGTGAATCTCATCGAAAGATTCTGCTGGTGGTGGCTGCCGAGCTGACGATGCCAGAAACACCCTCGCATTACCGAATTCTGAAGAAAGTCACGGATGTTCGGGGTTTCTAAGCGGATAAAGGCCTTGACCAGCGATGACGTGCACGAATTGATTCACACGCAGGATCCTGCCACCTCCATCTACAGAAGAGGATGTTTCTATGGATTGCAGCGGTGGGCGAAGGTTCTAAACATTTCCACAGAAGGGGATAGTGGAAAGTGGGCATTGAGTGGTTTATCCAATATAGAAATATCTCCCAAGATTATCCCCCTCCCCAGCTCTAGTCTGCGCAGGTAGCACAGTGGTATCTTCACCGTCCTCCCCACACCGGGTGGAAAAGGCCTGGGTTCGAATCCCGTCGATGACGCGAGGAACTTTAATGGGCTTTTTTTCACTCCGTGGCTGAATTGGTTGGTCTCAGGCGTAGATAGCAAGGTTTTTCTCCCCAGTAACTGGGTTTTTTTCGTCCAGCAAAACAGGCAAATCAACCATAGAACATACGCAATTTACAGACACAAATACGGGTAACCCTAAAATAATAATTTTTAATAATTTTTTAAAATATCCCCCCCCCCAGTGCTGGGGAAAGAAAAAGACAATTTCAGATATCCATTCACACTTCTATCAGTTGCAAGCGGGCTCTTCTTCCTTCCAGGTTTCAGAACTCAGTAAGTGGGACAAAACCCTCCAATTACACCGGGGCAGAGGTCCATGAGTTTCGGCCCTCAAAATTTAACCGAAATACCATCCGAGAAGGTATTCATTATGCAATGAAACCTTCATTTCGTTTTTTCAGCATAAACAAAACGGATATTTTGTGCCACAGCTAGACGTTGCTGAGGGTATATCTCCCACTTGGTCCAATCCTCAACAATCTTAGTAGCCATCTTAGAAAATTGTTCCAGTCAAATACAGTAAAAATATTTAACTCTCTGCAGCTAGACGCCAAAACCTGTGTAAGGAATGAAAGAGATCTTCCAGAACTCTTATAGACATATGAATGAGCTGTAATGTGACAGTGTACCAAAGAGTTCTGAGTAAAAGAAACTGTGTTTAACATCGAAACTTTCTTCTTTAAGAAAGGTAATATTTGGTAAGCTATTCGCTAGAAAGATGCCCTCTTCAACAATTGTGTAATTTATATATGGAACTATTGATTCGTAAATGTAAAATTGCGCAACGTATAGGCACAATTATTTATGTTTAAATATAAAATATAATATTTGGGGATGACACTACGTGCTCACTATATATATATATATATCCGACTGCCCATCGTATCTCGTACCCTGACATGTAATTAGCACCCTCCTGGCACTTTGCCATCCCGGGGAGGAATTGAAGGAATGAAAATGAGGAAGAAGAAAAGTTGTTGTACTGTGAGCTTCAAGTTCGATATTAAGTAGATGCTCACTGGTTGCGCACGGGTTCGGATTAGATTGAAGGAGACAGGGAAATTGTTGAAGACAATTCAGAAGAACACGAAGTATCAAAATCTGTGAGACAGGCCGTAGAGTGACTTTGTTACAGATAGGTCGTTAATTAATCTAACTTCCCTCTTCTGAATGGAATCAAGAATCCTGAGCGAGGTTTTAAGGACACCACCCCAGATGTGGGAACAATATTCCATGGTAGGGCAGATTGGCAATTTGTACAGAGTGAGCAGCTGTTTGGAAGAAACGTAACGCCGAGTACGAAAGAGAAATCCAAGTTTTTTAGATGCAGAAGAAGCAATATTTGTAATGTGCTTGTGCCAAGAGAGATTAGAAGTCAGGGTAATTCCCAAAAGAGATATATCATTTTGCCTAGAAATCGGAGTGTCACTGAAGATAAGCATAGGAGCAGAAGAATCCTTTTTGCGAGAAATAAGACAAGATTGAGTTTTACAAGGATTGAAATCAACCAAGTTGTCTTTGTCCCACTGGAGAATTACCTGAAGATCGGCATTTAAGGAATTGGTAGCAGATTTTTGAGATGTTGAAGCTGATTGGACAGGGCAAGGTTTCTCAAAATGGAAAGTGCTATCATCTGCAAAACTATGGATAGGATTTCCAGTCAATGGAAGAAGGTCATTGATATACAAGAGGAAAAGAAAAGAGTGGGGGAAAGAACTGAATCTTGGGGGAAACCGGCATTAGTGGAGAAGTTAGAAGACAGAGAGCCATCTACTATCACCCTCAGTGAGCGATCAGAGGGAAAACTGGATAACCAATTACAAAAAACAGTTGGCAAACCATAACATGGAAGCTTGTTGAGAAGACCTTTACGACAAATACGATCGAAAGCCTTTGAGATGTCAAGAGCAACTGCTTGCGTTTCACCAAGCTTAACCATTGAATTTGTCCATCCGTGGATAACGTAAGCCAGTGCAGTACCTGTGGATCGACACGTGTGATACACTCTCTTAGAATTGTTTGCTCTGTAGAGGACTCGTGTGTGAAAGGCTACGAACTGCTGTCGGGTAGAACCAACGAATTCAATGTCCCCGCACATACTTTTCCTTGTATTGCGCATCGACTTCTCCATTTTCTTGAAATACTGCGGGTCGGATATCTGTACAGGGGCACAGCATGTCTGGCATTTGAGCAGAATTTCCCAGTTGAAAGCCGAAAAACGTCTTGTATCTCACGGTTGGCAAATACTCTACATCCATAGCTGCTTTCAGCGTCCACTGAAACCCCCCCCCCACACACACAATAAACTTCTAAAACAGTTCTGATATAGAAAGTCGAGAAAATTTGCGTAGTTCCACGGGAAAATATTTGCAGCTTTCAAAATACTTTTAAGAAATTAGTTTTAACGGATTAAAGCAGTGGTTGTGGGATTGAGCTTTCGGATCCATACCCCCTCCTGCCAAATAATTTTTCTCTTCACGCCTGAACTACTACAAAAAATGATGCGAGGGAGAGACAGGTTAAGCAAACCATTGCTGTGAACTGGATTCGTAGAGTTGATGAATCATTTAGACGAGTTGCCAAAGCTCCCGGTAGCTGGTAGCGAGTCGAGATCGCTACACGTAGAGTTGCCACTGTCTTGTACTTTTAATTAACGGCACCGCTTCATAAGGACAAGTACTCGTTATTTATTTCTAATTCCCTCCAATCGCAAACCTCGTTTCACAGATTTTCTCCTCTTGATTTCCAAGCGTGTGGTGGAGGAGACAATTCCTGCCGAGTTCTCCTCAGAACTAGCTTCAATCGTGTTGCAGCGAACTCGACACATGGCTTGCCGAGTTCGCGGTCGAAGCTTGCCAACTCTCCGAGCCAAGCTTCGACCTGGGTTCCATTTAATCCGTTTGGGTTTCGCATTTAGCGATTTTTGTACGATGTTTGCGCTTGCGTGTACCCCTTTCATTAAGGGACTAAGAGACGCTAGAAATAATACACAATTCTGAGAATGAACCAATAATGTTCACGCTGCAGATCCCTCCCTCCCTGTGCCCCCCTCGGCAAACAATTCCCACGAATACACGGCGAGGAGTGGCTGCCAAAATAATTCCCAACCAGTCAGTTCGGCGGCACGTGCTCTCAATTTCTTTTTCTCTTCCTTAAAACTTTCTCCTTATTCTTTTGGTGTGTTTTCGCATCTGGTGACCCCTTCTTGACACGTAGGGTGCCTTCCTGTGCGAAAGCTTCGTGCGTGAATTATCTGTCCGACCTTTCTGAGAAAAAAAGCAGCTGCCGAGACAGAAAGAGGAATTAGAAATTTCCCATTTATACAAAAGCTTGTGCGCATGTCCACGCGCACACTCTTAGCGCACACCCGTCACGAAATCCCCAGTTTACTTCGCTCGTCCCCTGTCCGTATGCTCGGCTGCTTTACACGTGCTGCGCGGTACAGCTGGATTTACGGGGGATTAAATTGCAACTGCGCTGGCGGTTGGGCCAACATCAGATTAGAGCGGAAACCGCAAACTTAGAAGCCCTACGAACGACAAACCGCTGTCTGTGGGTGTTGCCACGAAGCGAAAGCGAACTTCCAAGTATTCCTTGCTTTCATCCGCCTCGTGTAGCTTAGAAACTGCGCAAATAAATCCTTTCTGCCTCCCCCCCCCCCCTCTTCGATGGTAACTGCTTGTTGGCTTGAATTTACGCTTCAATTTTTTTCTGCAGGTTTTAGTTTTTACGATATTCGGGTGGAACAAGTTGCAAGGAACAGAGGTGGAAGGGGCAAACGAAGAAAATTTGGTTCTGTGAGTTTGAAATTGGACTGTAAATGGATGTTGGCTGCACGTTCGGACTGTTTTGAAAGAGGGCGGGAATTATAGAAGCCAATTCAGAAGAACAGTGCCCATGGAAGTATCTGTAGAAGAGGCATGCAGCAGAAACAGTACATCTATGAGAAAGCGAGTGGAGAGAGACTCTTAGAGATGAATCATTAATTAACCTAACTGCCCTCTTCTGAATGGAATCAAGAAGCCGGAGAGAGGTTTTGGGGGCACCACCCCAGATATGGGAACAATATTCCATGGCAGGGCGGATTTACGATTTGTACAGAGTGAGCAGCTGTTTGGAAGAAAAGTAACGCCGAGAGCGAAAGAGAAAACCAAGTTTTTTAGATGCAGAGGAAGCAATATTTGTAATGTGCTTGTGCCAATAGAGATTACAAGTCAGGGTAATCCCCAAAAGAGATATATCATTTTGCCTAGAAATCGGAGTGTTACAGTTTGATCCCGAAAGGTGGATGGACTTTATTGCACGAGTTCAGCTAAACCAACATGAGCCCAGTGATATTCCCATGTCTGATGATGATATGCCCAGAGACGCACTTGAAACCATTGAATTAACAAGACAAGACCTTTTATCTGCGATTAATAAGTTGCCTGCAACTGGTACAGCGGGAATCGACAAAGTACCACAATTTATCATTAAATGTTTGAGCCCATTTCTAAGTGATCCCCTCCTAATAATTTTCAATAGCATATTAAAAGGAGAATTTTTTCCTCCAATATGGAATTTATATTCTGTTAGGCCACTCCCAAAAGTTTCCCAGCCAACTGAAGCCAGGCACTTTAGACCCATCTCTCGTTCCTCGTGTCTATTGAAATTACTTGAAAAAACAGTACTGAAAACACTTACCACGCACATTCTCCCGCACAGGCCCCAGCAAATTCATTATTCGTTGCAAGACAGATCAACAGTTAGTAACCTGATTATGACTACTAATGCAATCCTTGGATCATTTGAGGAGAAAGAAGAAATGGCAATCACATATCTTGATCTACAAGCTGCGTTCGATAGTGTTCACATCCCAGCCTTGCTCAAACTACTTCGAAATTACTATCACATCACAGGCCCAGTATTGAAGTTTCTGACATCCCTTCTTCAGAATAGAATCATCCAAATGTACATAGGAAAACAAAGGTATACTAGACAAATACAAACAGGCGTTCCACAAGGAGGAGTCCTGTCCGGAATTCTTTTCACTGCTATCATCTACCCACTAATACACAATAGAACAGATATGATATCATATGCAGATGATTTAAAGATCTTCACAAAAATAAATTTGACCGATGAAGCCAAAAATGCCACAGTAACCATCAACAAGACTTTATCAGAAGTACGGCAGTACCTCACGAATTTTGACCTGCAAGTGAATCCTGAGAAATCTGCCATCATGGTATTCTCTCTTAAACCCATACCAACCATAATTCAGCCTGCGATTGACGGAGTCCCGATCCCCTGCGTTGAAAAGCAAAGAGATCTGGGTGTAATCTTCGACAGAAAATTACGATTCCATCATCATATAGACGAACTCTGTGCTAAATTCAACAAGAAACGGTGGGTTGCCAAGCAGCACTTGCTACACATTGACAACACAAACCTGATAAAAATGTATATCAGGATGATGGTTTTTGGAAGTATACTGTATGGAGTAGAGTTGTGGGGCTCAGCTGCAGACACCACAATTAAACCATTAAAAGCCGCTGAATACTGGCTCCTGAAGTGGGCAACCTGGAAGTGTCATCTCCCACCACAGCAGCGCACAACACCGATGGCCGACGCGCTGAATTTAACCAGGTTTTCAGCATTAATGCACGAGAGAAGACTCATCTTCACCGTAAAAATGATTTCCGGGAGAGTCTCAGCACCCAACGTTTGGGACACCGTGTGCTGGCGGATTCCCCAACCAGGTCTCCGCTCCACTCCCAAGCTTCTTGCTCTTCCTTCGAGACTACATTTGAAAGATCGGTTCCTCCCTTATCAGAAGCTCCACCTGGTTCAATCCTTGGATGCTGACTTATTTAAAATCATAGATGATAAAAAGTATAGACGGATCATCCTAGATCTGCACGTGGTCTCCACAACTACCAACTGATCTCAGATCGGTTTGGCGGGGCAAGAGACTCTCAGAAAACTGGACTCGAGGAAAATCTTTTGTTATCACAACTTGTTATTTTTGTATTAGTTTTCCTTTCAAGTCAATGTTATCTGCTATGAGTACTTTTTTTTTTTTTTTTTTTTTTTTTATTAATTAATCTTTTAATTTTAATTAATATTTTAATTTTTTAATTTTAATTAATTTTTTAAAAATTAATCTTTATAATTCCGGCGAGGTTATCTCTGCCGTTTGTTAACCCCTGGCATGGTGCCGTGAAGGGTATTGTATGGTCGTGGTACCTGCGTGTACCGATGTACTGTACAATAAAGATCTTATTTATAAGCATAGGAGCAGAAGAATCCTTTTTGCGAGATATAAGACAAGACTGAGTTTTGGAAGGATGTTCTTGTGATTTCCGTGAAATAAGAAGAAGAGTTGATCGAGGATGATGCTAACCACTCCGTTACTAATATATCCAACTGAAGAAGATTTATGCTGAAATAACTTGAGAAGAATAGCATACGTGAGTAAGAAGATTTCGGCCGAATTTGAACTACAATTTCTGTTACTAACTTTTTTTTTAACATTTAATACTGGTGCAGTGTCAATCGTTGTTTCACGTCAATTTGTTGGTTGTATTTTTGGCTCATAGGCCATACTGCGCCGTGTATATACTATGTGTAATTGCGAGTTCTGCGGTCGATTTGCTGTTTTTATGCAAAAAAATCAGAGTTTTTGTGATTAAGATCCTCGCCACGATGTAAAAAATACCGTAAAAAATTCTTCGCGTAATTATTGGGATTCGAATTCGACTCTTTTCCACGAGGCACGTTAGCGTGTCAAGAAGTTGGAGCAGTGACGGGGCTGTCCGATATTTTAAACAACCGACTGAAATGAAAAATATTTCAAATCTGAAAATCAATCAATGCCTTTGCTCCTGAGGCAGATGGTATTTTCAGCACTTCATCTGCGACAGCCAACGTGTTTCAGCAGGGGTCGCTCAAATACCACCAATCTTCTGACTCTCTGGCAGCAGGTTCTAGACACCGCCGATCGCGGAGGACGGGTTCATGTGATCTGCACTGACTTAAATAAGACTTTTGACAGTGTCCCGCACAATCAACTTGCTAAAAAAGTAAGCCACTATGGAACACTTGACCCCTACTATTCTGGTTACTGAGTTACATACATATCGTGTCTGAAACATAGAGTGATCATAGGACAGGAAATTTCAAAGGAATTTATTTCCATCAAAAGGAGTTCCACAAGGATCATCCATTGGGCTTCTCTTATTCGCCATCTTTGTCAACGACCTACCACAATTTGGAGAGGGACGTTAAGATCTTAATGTTTGCCGGCGATATGAAACTATATTTACGTAACGCATTAATAGTCTAGACGATGCAGTTAACCTTCAGGATGCTCTCAACTCTTTCGCTAATTCGGTTCCTTTGAATGGTCTGGAGATGAATCCTTTGAAAAGGAGCTCAAATTCCTTTGCGGTTTCGAGGAAAACTAAGATTTCAGTTAACCAATATTGCAACAAGGAGATGTCGATTTCCAGGGTTGCCGAAGTTAAAGATCTGGGAGTTTCTTTTACCGCTGCATGTGGGTTTTATAAACATGTTAGAAATATCGAAACCGAGAAAAAACAAACAAACAAAAAATACGCGCACTACATTCTCAATTACTCAAAACGAGCTCAGTTCGTCCATCAGAATCCCATCGGAAAAAATCTTCTTCTTCCACTTCCAGCAACGCTCTTCTCTTCTTGTACGCAATTCGAATATGAATACTACTCGGCCGCTATCTTGAGGCCCCCCTTGTGGAAATGTGCATGCATGTGTGTGTGTGGTGTGGGGGGGTTATTCTGGTCCTGTACTAATGCTAAAAGCACTCTGATATCCGCGCGTCAATAAAATGTCACATCCCCTCGTGCTCGTTGTTTTTTTTCCCCAGACACAATTGGGGCGAGGGGTCGGCTTTGGAAGTTTCCTGCGCAGGTGGCACGAGACCAAACTGGGCGACACCGGACACTAGCAGGTCGTCCCAGTGCGCTTTCGGACGCGTGTTCGTCGTGGGGTTTGGTGTCCAGTTTCTCGGTCCGAAGGGTTCTGGCTTTCCTCTCCCCACGAAAGCTTCCTCCGCTCGACAGCACCTTTTTACGCTCTCGAACAGCTGGCCAGTTATCAAACACCGTGAAGCTTCTCATTACTGAGGTACTAGAGAACACGTGCTTGTGAAGAAACCCTCAAACAGAAGCACGTCTAATAACGGATCGAAGTTATCCACCGAAAGAGCACACTGTAGAGTCTGACGAAGACTGTATATGTAACCCACTGCCCGTAGTATCTCGTGGCACTTTCCCGTCCAGGGTGGATTCCTTTTGTGGAATAAATAAATAAATACTACTAATAATAATAATAAAAAAGACTTCGCAAGAATACCCGTGTGTTCATCCCCGGATAATTTCGCCCCTAATTTCACTTCATTCCATCATTATTTCCATCAATATATCTTCCCCCAGATCATACTGAAGATTCAAGAGTGGAGCTACACAACTGGATAGCTACAAACTTAGAAACAAACCTCAAAACCATAGTGACCGGTGACTTCAACATGCCTACACCACGCCATGAAGAAGCCAAGAAAGAACTGGACGCCATATTTGTTGCCCTGGGCCTCGTACAAAGTATTACCAGCCCAACCAGAGGTAATAGCACACTCGACCTCGTATTCCATAATCTTGACAGCATATCTATGATCACCTCTTCTTTTAAATTCTACTCTGACCACAATCCTATCACATGTGAAATCGCCTTACAAAAAAATCACAATCATCACTTGCCCAGAAAAGAAAACCAACCTGAGAGAGAACTCACCTTTTCTACTAAATTCCTGAAACCAGAAATCATCCTCAGACGTCTCAGAGAATTCAACTGGACACACCTATTCACTGTCCCTCCTGATGTAGCCCTAAGCCACCTAGCCGAAGAGCTTTATGGAATAGCCAAAGAGGGAGCTGCAAAAGAAATACGCATCACCTCCAGAACCTCTGCATGGTTTAATCAAACGATCAAACAAACTTTTCTCCAGAAACAGAAGGCTTACAGACGATGGAGAAAATCAGCTGACACCGAAAACTTCAGCGCCTATAAAAAGGCAAGGGCTCTCTTCTTAAGACAAAAACGACTTGTCTGCAACCAGTTTGCCCTGGATAAGCTGAAAAGATCTAAAAGACTCCAGAAACAGAGCCATAAGCAAATCAATATGAAGGAAGAAATATTTAAAGAATGGACTGAGCTTACTTTTCAACAGACCGACCAGTCACATGTTCCACCCCCTGTTACACTTTTTGGCCCTCTCTTCAAACCTCCAATATCACTCATAACCATAACCCGGAACCATCTGCTGGAGGTCATCAAAAAACTTCCACTGAAAGCTGTTGTGGGTCCTGACCGGTTTCCTCTGTTTCTAATCAAAATCTGCAGTACATATATTATAGACCCACTAGTCCATATTTTTAACAAAATCTTAGAAAGTGGGGAGATTCCAAATATCTGGAACACATACTTTGTGCGGCCAGTGCCTAAATGCAGGGATCCCAAGCGGTCTCAAGATTTCAGGCCGATTGCCATCGGCTGTGGGTTCCTAAAGATATTTGAAAAAGCAATCCAGCCCACCATTGCAGACCACTGTTTCAATCACAGGCCTCCGTACCTCCACACTGTGATTAAGGGGAGATCTACTAACAGCAACCTCCTAGACACCCTTACCAGAATCCAGAAAGCCCTCAACAACAGGACACAGCTTGATGTTATTTTCTTTGACATAAAAGCGGCCTATGACAAAATAGATATAACAGCTCTAATCACCATTCTCCAGCAGTACTTTAACATCACTGGAAGGATTCTCCGTATCATTAAATCAATCCTGGAGCATAGACATCTCATCATATCACATCGCAGATTTCAGACAACTTGCATTACTAATAGGGGTGTCCCGCAAGGGGGAGTCCTATCACCAACCCTATTTGCCGCAGCGCTAGAGCCCTTCCTTGCATCCCAAACTGACTTCCAATCATACGCCGATGACCTGAAACTTTATATTACATCCTCTGACCAAACTCAGGTTCGTAGCACTACCTTGCAGGCAAAT
This sequence comes from Mastigoproctus giganteus, assembly GCF_048544385.1. NCBI lineage: Eukaryota > Metazoa > Arthropoda > Arachnida > Uropygi > Thelyphonidae > Mastigoproctus > Mastigoproctus giganteus. The sequence continues at coordinate 231,354,163 of NC_143584.1, forward strand.
AAAACCATACATAACCTTCAACAATATTTGGCTTCCATCGGACTACAGATTAACCAAACAAAGACAGCTCAAATGTCCTTCACCTGGAAGAAGTCACGCAATGACATTAATCTTACTATCAATGGATCACCCATTCAGAAAGTTAAAACGCACAAAGATCTCGGATTAGTGTGGGATGATGGGCTGACATTCCAGGCTCACCTCCTGAACACAAAAACCAAAATGTACTCCACTATGTGGGCGATCCGCCAGGAACTAACGGGAATTCATGACGCCGACCTGGTAAAGAAATATGTTGTCCGATGTGTCTATCCTATACCTCTCTATGCCGCAACCATTTAGTCCTCTGCTCCCACAACACACTTCAACAAGTTCCTCAGCCTGGAATACTGGCTCCTGAAATGGCTCAACTGGCGGACTGGCAACCAATACACCATTTCTAAGGCTCAGTTCTACATAAATCTGGAAGTCACCCCATGGAAACAACAGATTGTGGCAGCAAATCTTCTTACACTTGCCAGACTAATCACAAGACGACTCGATACCCCTGACATCACTGATTTAATAAAAACTCCACGCATTGCCGGAAGGAATCAAATGGACTCAAGGCTCCCACTCACAATCAGCTTGAACAACCTGAAAGGATTGAGACGCATGTTCCCAGGAAACACGGTAGATTTGATGGACAATCTAGCCATCGACCTGGATAGATTCTGCGAACAGCATTCATACAGACGTCAGAAGCTAAAGGACACATATGCAAACATACACTTATGAGACGCCACCAGAAGGAAAATGCCACCACAATGCATCCCGTTAAAGATAGGTGAAGCCATCGCTGGTCCTCTCTTACTTAGAATCTACTACTCCAAAGACGCCTGGCTGCACTATTACGTTCAAGATTGAAGAGATACCACGTGTAACAACCGGTGAAGGACTGCCTCATTTCTTTATATTTTGTATATTTCCCTCATGCTTATGTAATTTATAGCAATTTTGAGAAAATAATATCCTTTAATTCTTTTAATTATGTAAAATAATAAACACTAAGTTCTGTACCTGTCGGGTTAAGCATACATGGGTCCCATGTAACCGCCTGGCACATGTCCCTATCTTAACCTCTGTGTGTAATATCACCCCCCTAGCTTCTAGCTGTCCAGGGGGTGGCTCTTTGGCAGAGCAATGAACAGATTTAATAAATAAATAAATAAATAAATAATATTAGGTCGCTAAAGTCGTGAGGCGTTGCTTTATCGAGTTTTAAAATCGTGCATATTTTCCGGGCGTTTGAATGCGTCCTCGACGGCAAATTCCAGTTCTGAGCAGTTAGCCCTCTCTGGAGACCCCCCCCCATCCTGAGGTTCGTATATTTTGAATAACGATGAACGAAATTAGTCGTATTGAGACCAGATTCAAACAAACTGGTGCGAATGGATGGTGGTTGTAATGAGCGAACCAGATAATACTAAATAAAATTTCTGTTTATACTCCTGGACGACCACACGGTCAGAGAGAATACAAGAAACGGCACTGTATTCAACAGTCACGGGTTGAAACCAGGGTCACTCAAGGCACGTGTACTTATGGACCCGCGTGCCTGACCACTCGGATATATATCGGCCTCCAGGGCACGAAGAAAAAGAAATTGAGTTGTACTGGACAAGTGAGCTGAATGGCTTGTCTGCTAACCCCTCGAAGTGCAAAGTGATCTTTTTCTCATCCTGCAGATCTCCACAACTAATAAATACGGAGTACACCTATTAAGTCTGAGGTCATCGAAAGGTGTGACAAAGTTAACGACTTGTGGATTCTTTTCTCCAGCAGTGCTAAATTCGATGCGAATCCCTGTCCTTAAAATCACCACCAGCAAAGCATGCTATCAGTACTATGTACGCAGTGTACTATGAATCGCTGTGTGATTACTTTCATCTGAGGCCTCTGTGCACTAGAAGAATTACTGCTGACATCACCCTTCTAGCCAAAGTAATCACTGGAACTTATGAAGCATCTGATATCCTTAGCAAAATCAACTTCAATACTCCTTGTAGACAAGTCAGGAATCTTACATCGTTTCGCCTTGACTTTGCCACCACGGAGTTTATGAAGTTCAGTCCACTGAACAGAATCAGCAAATCAGCAAATGACTCTCTCACTGACTTCTTTGACCACACCCGATCACTGAGGAACTCCATCCACAAGTTTGCCTCTTCTCTTCAAATGCCAAATGACTAGCTCTCATCTAATTATTGTAGTTTATTATTATTTTTAAAAAATATTTCTCTAACTGATTAATTTATTATTTGTTTTACCCTAACTCAACTCTTTTGCACATGTGATTGTAATGTTTGAATCAATGTTTATCTTCCTGTTGGATCTCTTATTACTGTTATTAATTGTGTTCGTTGTTCTGCTCTCACATTCACTCTTCGTGTTTACCTCTTCTCTATCTTGTTACTAATAAAACAAAAATAAAAGTAAGGAGAAGCTCTCAATAGAAGCTTAGCAATTTCAGCAGGCGGACACGTGTGCACGAAGCAAGGTGAGCCAGGGTAGCTCGGTGTATGCGAAAGATAAATATACGAAAAGGTACCTTTGTGGGCCTGTTCTTCGTCTATTGAGTTACATTCGAAGGAGAAGGAGCTTCATCAACCCAACCTGGTTATGAAGTGTCGAGTTGTCCTTGCCAGAATCGCAGTGCCAGAGTCCATCGGTTCGGTGGGGTGGCTCCTCACATCGATCCCAAGCTGCCTGCTGATGTGTTCAACGTGAATACACGTCGGGTTTCTTTGTGGCGAACCACTCTGCGGGAAATTGAAAAGGGAGGCTCGGTTGATACTCATTTATAAATAAGATCTTTGCTGTAAGGTTTACGCAGTTACCACGACTTTAATCCGTGGCTTAGTACCGTGAAGGGTTTGTACAGTTAGAGCACCTGCGTGTACCTATGAACCTTACAATAAACATCGTATTTATTTACAAAATTCTTCACGGCACCGTGTTAGGGGTTAACAAGCGGCAGAGATAACCTCACCGGAAGTATAAAGATTAATTATAGGCAAATCATGTATTAAAAAAATCGTACAGCAGATAATATTAACTTGAAAAGAAAACCAATATAAAAAAAATAAATAACTGAAATAATAGGAACTGCGATAACCATAGACAGTTTCCTGGAGTTCCGTTATGTGTAAGATTGTTGTCCAGCCATAACGATCTGAGATCAGTTGGTAGTTGTGGAGACCACTTGCAGATCTAGGATGAGCCGTCTATACTCTTTATCATCTATGATTTTACAGAAGTCAGCATCCAAGGATTGAAGCAGATGGAGTCCTTGATAAGGGAGGAAGCGATCTTAAAATTGTAGCCCCCAAAGAAGAGCGAGAATCTTGGCAGTTTCCTTTTGAAAATTTTCTTCTATATGATGATGGAATCTTAATTTTCTGTCGAAGATCACACCCAGATCTCTTTGCTTTTCGACGCAGTGGATCAGGATTCACTCAATCGCAGGCGGAATTATGGTTGGTGTGGGTTTAATACGGTGTCATATACGTTGTATCGTATAACAATGGCGGCATGTTACGAACGGTAAATCTACGGACGCTATTATTATTATCAGTTTATTGATTCAAGGTTCACCCCCTGTATAGCTAGTGGGCTAGGAGGGTGTACAGAAATTTTGAAATATACATTATACTCTTTTATACAAATTTTCAGATCTATACAATATAATTATTGTATAGTAATAATTATTAAATAGATATATATACATTTACTTAGTTGTATTCACTTTGAAATAATATAGATCTTAATAACTGAAGAGCTAAATACAAGGTTGACTTCTTTATCAGCAACTAACATAACAGATTTATTTATTTTCATTTATTTATATAATTGCATTTAATTGTTCATATCATACAAATTTCTGATAAAAACTGCTCAATTTTCACAGCATTCCTGCTGAGTTGGTCTATAATTTGGCTTCTGTAGGTTTTATTGACTTCAAACTTTACGACTCAATGGAGAAGGTGTTGAAGTGTTCAATGGTGTTACATGGGAACATTCCCTTTAGGGAGTCCAAGTTTGATGGCTGCTATTTCTTCCTCTTGTTGGTGCGCTGATATGGAAACTGTCTAATGACACACAAGATAGAATTAACTACTCGAGGGCCAGAGCAATATTTAATAGGGAAAAATCTAGAGCAATCAGCCGCTACCTGAAAGACACACTTGACAGGAGAAAGCTACCTAGTTGCACACACATAAAAGTGACACAAATCAGGGGCTTGACAAAGAAGGGCGGAGGGGACCACATCAGCAGATTCTCCAGCATATATCATGAGTCTCGAGTCAGGGAGTTTGAGTGGGATCAATTAGTTGACAATGAGATGGAGTCTGTTCTTATCACTAAAGAACAGCGTATATACCATTAAAAAATACTCCACGAGAAGGGTTCCAAGTTGGATGAATAGTGAAGTTGCCACATTATTTGAGCAGAAAATGGGGCATGGAAAGGTTACAGAGCAATAGAAAGAACTGAAGCCTATAACAGCTACAAGGTGATGTGTAATAGAGCCACAGAAAAGGTTCGACAGGCAAAGGCAGTTTATGAGAAATCACTAGCAAACAGAGCAAAGAGGGGGGATAAAGAATTCTTCACATATATAAATGCCAAGAAGAGCAGGACAAACCAGATCGGACCTTTACGTAGGGGAAAGGGGATGGTATTCAACACACTAGCTGCCGTTGCAGATGAACTCAACAGTTATTTTTCATCGATATTTACAAATGAAAAGCCTTTTGTGGCAATGGGAAATTGTGCGAGCGAAGTTGACAAATAAGTAATTAATGATATTGAAATTTCGCAAGATTATTTAATGAAAAAACTTTCCAGCCTACAGACCAGTAAGGCTCCTGGAGTTGATGGAATATACCCTATAATCTTAAGGGAGGCTGCAAGCGAGTGCATTGAACCATTGAGGCTAATTATGCGAGCATCACTAGACTCTGGGGAGATTCCCTTGGATTGGAAAAGTGCAAATGTATCTCCCATACATAAGGGTGGCTCTAAAAGTGAAGTGGGAAATTATCGACCTGTCAGTCTGACTTCAGTAGTAGGGAAAATCATGGAGGCAATGACCAAGGGTGGAACACAGGATCATTTGGATCGAATTGAAATTCTCAAGGATACTCAGCATTGGTTTGTAAAGGGAAAATCATGTTTAAGAAATCTGGTTCGCTATTTCGAAAGGGTCACTCACGAGCTGGATTTAGGGAATAATTTCGACATTGTTTATTTAGATTTCTGCAAAGCTTTTGACTCAGTCCCACATGAGCGGTTGCTTTATAAGCTAAAACAGATTGGAATTACTGGGAAAATCATTAAATGGATAGAAGGATGGCTTCAGGGCAGGAGGAAGAGGGTTGTCTAAATTTGCAGATGATGTTAAAATTGGGAGAGTAGTTAATGATCACTGTCAAGTTGAGCTTCTTCAAAGAGACCTAGATAGACTTCAGGAATGGTCAGAAAAATGGCAGCTATGTTTTAATCCAACAAAGTGTAAGGTATTACACCTAGGAAACAGTAATCCCAAAATAACTTATTCACTTGGTGGAGTTCAACTAAACCCAGTCCTGGAGGAAAGGGACTTGGGTGTTACGATACGGTCAGACATGAAATTCTCTGAGCATTGTAAACAGGTTGCAAGGAAGGCCCATGGTGTCCTATCGATGATCTATCGAACTTTTGCGAATAGAGATAGGGACGTGATAATCCCATTATATAAGGCTTATGTTAGACCACACTTGGAATACTGTGTTCAAATATGGAGACCGCACCTAAAGAAAGACATCGAGCTTCTTGAAAGGGTGCAAAGAAGGCGCCTGGTGAGATCGGCAAAAGGGCGTCCTTATGAAGAAAGACTTCGAATATGTGGGTTGCAGAGTTTGGAAACTAGACACCTTAGAGGAGATTTGATTGAGGTGTTTAAGGCTCTGAGAGGCATCAGTAAAATGAATGAGGACGAAATTTTCAAGATTATAAATGATGCTAGAACTAGGGGACATAAATTCAAATTACGGGGGGCAATGTTTAGATTGGACTGCAGGAAGTTTTATTTTATTCAGCGAGTTATAAATTACTGGAATAAGTTGTCTTCGTGGGTGGTAGAGGCTGACAGTTTGGGGAAATTCAAAGGTCATCTGGATAGTACTTTCGGGTAAGGGAAGCGCATAGGATGATAGGTTTAATTTCCTTTTTTTTTATTAATTATTATTATTTATGTTTTTTTTTGTTTTTATCATTGTTTTGTTCGGATTTTTTTTTTTTTTTTTTTTGGATGGTGCAGCATAAGCCATAGGCTTTCTTGCACAATGCGGCTATTACTAATACTAATACTAAAGAAGCACTAATACAGAGTATTAACTCCTTCAGGCCAACTAACACAGCTGGAGTTGATGGAGTCCCCCACTTCATGGTAAAGTGTCTCAGCCCTTACCTAATTGAACCACTCCAAGCAATTTATAGCTCTATCCTTGCTTGCCGAGTTTTCCCTGAGAACTGGAATAAGTATTCTTTAATTCCAATGCCGAAAATTAGAAAGCCTAACCGTATAGAGTACTATAGGCCAATATCTACTGCATCTACCCTGTTAAAAGTACTGGAGAAAGTTCTGTTGCCAAAGTTGTCGAATCAGATCCTGGCTGGGCAGCCTCAACAAATCCATTATTCGATAACTGCAAGATCAACAATAACTAACCTCCTCACAGTTCAAGCCGCGATACTAAATGCTTTCCAAGCCAGAAAGGAAATTGCAATAATTTATGCCGATATAAAAGCAGCCTTCGATAGTCTGGATGTACTTGCCCTACTTAATCTGCTCCAACACGCCTTCCAAATAAAAGGAAATTTGCTGAAATTCCTACAGTCCCTACTTACTTGTCGGTCCATTTTTTACAGCACAGATAGCCAGATCCTGACTATTTATTTAATAAATAAAATAAAATAAAATAGGATAATAATATGCGTGAAAAGGTCAATAGGTTGATCTTTGAATGGTGCTTGAGGTTATGTTGCTACCGCATTAGTTGTAAGCATATTTTTCCTTCTGGGAAAGACAGCAACTGCAAAAGCCTAGACTGCAGACACGTGATGTGGGGTGAGAATAAGTTGGTCAACTCGATTTATGCTGAAGGATGGGACTTCATTTCGCAGCTCATTCCTAATGTCTTCATAGTTCGTGGAGAAGATGTTGACAGTTTTCTTTTGCTCCACAGAAACAGACGTCAGTGTTTAAGAGGCCTAGCTGGTGGAGTTTTTCGTTAAGGGATCCATGCCCAGTAATAAGATACGATGTTTCCAGACTAATTGTAAACCTTCTTCGGCATCACAAAGGACACATCCGGTACGAAATTTCTGGTTACAGTCATAAAAGTAGAATCTAAGAAAGCCGTATATGTATTGATCACAGTCAGCACACCTTAATGACCTGAGGACGCTCTCCGACGAAAGAGAGTCGAAAGCGCCCTCAAAGTCAATGAACACTGTTAGAACGTATTTTGCAGGTATATTCTGAATGTAATATTTCAAGGAAGAAATGGCGTCCTCCGTCGATCTGCCTTTTTTAAACCCGAATTTAGACGTTTGTTCTCAAGCGTGCCCTGAATTCTCGGAGCCAGCATTCGCTCGAAAAGCTTCCCCAAATTCGCCAGCAATTGATGGTAATTTCCCATGCTTTTGAAGAATCTTTAAGAGGGAAATCTTCCATTGAAGAAAAAAATCTGCCTCCAAATGGCATTTATTCATCATGTTCAATAACACCTGGGGATAAAGATAAAAAACTTAACAATAATGGTGTTTTCCACGAAATCCAGTCCTGGACATTTTTTACTGTTCAGTTTTGCCACGGTTGAGACTAGATATAAAATTGTAAAAGGCAAGATATCTGAAGGACCCAAGTAAGATGCATTTTCCTAACGAATCCTAGCTTGTTCAGAAGAGTCTAGTTCAGGTATATTTCTTGGAAACAGGTTTTCAATAATCGATTTGACCGTAGAGGTCCAGTCCTAGGATTCCTGACCGTTTTCAATAATGTGTTATATATTTCATCACAAATCCACTTTATTCCTAGTAATTCTGGAAAACGAATTCCCGACGGCTCGGAGTTGCCTATTTCCTGCACAAAGTCTTGCCAGCCAGATCTTTATATCTGATATGGCCTTGTGATAAGATTTCCTAAGAGACCTAAAGTTGTCTCTTTATATCTGGACATCATTTTCAGATAAATGTCGATGCCATTGAAAGTCTTTTCTTGAGTGCAATACTTGTGATCTAAGGTTGGTTAAGTCAGTGGGGTCCCAAGGAACTCAGGATCTACTGGATTGCTTCCTTTTTGTCGCATGCTCCATTGCCAAATAAAGATTGTTTGGATGAAATTAACATACTCGAAGGCCGTCATAGAGTTAAGCCTTTCGATGGTCTGTGGCGTGAACACTTTTGATAAAAATTCTTTGAATTTATGCTCTTTGAAGATCATTGAGAAGCGTCTAAGGTTTGCAAGTTGGGATCTCGAGTCTGAATGTTTAGATTCGATACCAAAAACAATTGCTTGGTGATCACTATTAATTAGACCAGGGATAACATCCCAGCGAACAACTAAACCATTCAAAGGAGTAGTGGTAAGGGTGATGTCTATATTTGATTCTCCATTGATCGTTGAAAAAGTATATGGTTTTCCTGGTACATTTTGTATTTCAAGGTTATAGTTCAGAATAAGATTCTCAAAAGTCAATCCTCTGGGGTTTGCAAAGCCGCTAAACCAAAGGTTTTTTTTTTTTTATGTAAACCCCAAACACAAGAAGTATTAGAACCTACAGTACCGTGCATGGGATGGAGGTTGAGAAGACGAAAGAAGATATTTGTTGACATTAGACTTGAACTTCTGTAGACTGTAATTTTCAGGATATACGTACGAAGGAAGGTTGTTCCAGAAAACGGAAGTTGAATGAATAAACGAGGAAGTTGAAAAGTTGGTTCTGTGTGTTTGAAGTTGGACAGTAAATGGATGTTGGCTTCGGACTGTTTTGAAAGAGAGAGCGGGAATTATAGAAGCCAATTCAGAAGAACAGTGCCCATGGAAGTATCTGTAGAAGAGGCATGCAGCAGAAACAGTGCGTCTATGAGAAAGCGAGTGGAGAGACTCTGTTAGAGATGAATCATTAATTAACCTAACTGCCCTCTTCCGAATAGAATCAAGCAGCCTGAGAGAGATTTTGGGGGGACCACCCACCCCAGATGTGGGAACAATATTCCATGGCAGGGCGGATTTGCGATTTATACAGAGTGAGCAGCTGTTTGGAAGAAAAGTAACGCCGAGATACAATAAATTTAAAAAGCAGTTTAGTTAAAGAACAGCACATACATTGGCAGCCATTATGCCTTTTAAACACTGTTTTCAACGGTAAATCGGCCGTAAAAATGAACGTTTATATATCAACAACCCCTCAACTGTCAACTGCAAAAAAGGTGTCGGCAGACGTACCTGCTGTTTATGGTCTTGACACAGACATTTATCACATGAGGGATGGCTTCGAAACAAAACATTTCAATGATTATCCAGGAGCTAACTTAGCATAAATTAACACAACGCTGCAACCAGCGACCTCTCCTTGTTGTGTGTGTGGGGGGGGGGGATGTGTTTTGTGTCATTTGCTGAGGTTCCATTCTGCCGACGGAGTGAACCTAATCGCATGCACCTTCCAACAATTTCGCGTTATTTCCAGATGTGTTTCAATCGCATTTTAGCGCGAGCTTCAAAAGCAATCCCAAACATTTTTTTTTTCTTTTTCGGCTTCCAGGAGTGCGGTCGTGCGATTGCAGGTGGTCGGACTCGTGACAAAATTTTGTTCGTTCTCTTAGACAACGTGCCGAGCCCACTGTTTCCATTCCAGCTTGTTTATTGCAGGATTCCCATTCCCTTTCCCTTGAGAGCCCCTTAAAAATATTCACCTTTCGCTTTCATTTTTCTTTCCTCCGTTGTCGCAGACGCAAAATGCCCACGCGCATTAAACTTTCATCATGCGTGCGTGCGAAGTCGAACCCGATGACGCATCTGCAGGGGGGGGGGGCAGAGCGTGTTGCGCTTTCTGGTTTAATTCGGAAATCGAACTCGGCCGTGAGCGAGTGATCCCATTCTTTTCGCAACCTCGTGCCCCCTGTGTCGAGAACGTGCCAATGAACGCCACAAGGCGAAGTGAAACACTGCGCCGTCACGATGCCACGGTCAACAGGCGGCACATTGACATCATGCGTCAGAGCGCGGGAAGTGATTTCGTGGTGCTCGTAATGCGAATCGGTTCCTGCCGGGGATCGAAGCTGCACGCGACTGAAAATCTGCTCTGACTCACTGACGCGGTCGCAGTATCAGAGTTCGTTGTAACGCTACATTCGGGGAGGGACATCCGTTTAGAGAATCGCAGTCGGTCGCAGTGCACGAACCGGGAGGAATTCATCCCTCGTGCAGATGGCCCTGGAAGACGTCGACAACGTAAAGAAATGTTCGCTGATCGTAGAAATAAATTTCCAAATTATCTCCTTCGTACTATCGTCGTCTGTTACAGATTTGTCCTCTGGAATCTGGAAGCACATGTGAGGAGCATGTCTAAGTGCGCATTACATCGATTTATCTTTCCAAAATCCTTCCGTTTCACACCTTGGTGTAGGGTCCAAGGGTCCCTGCACAGATGGGAAAGATGTCCACTCTCTCACTTGATATAGCTTCGGTTAAAGCAGGTAAACGATACTTGACTGGATTTGTGGAACGGCGGCCAATTTTACTGAGATCAAGCTTTATATCTCATTTCGGGGCACCGACTTTGATGGTAATTTGTCACAGTGTTTGGACGAGATGAAGAGTATAATATCATCCGCAACAGTGCCGCAATTAGGCTGGAAAAATGTGAATCTTTCTGCGCCAGCAGCAGCAGTAAACAGGCGGAAAGGGTCGCAATTTGAGGGACCCTTCTGTAAAGGGGGGGGGGGGTGTTGGAACGCCTTACAGTTTACTCGACGATTCTTTGTTCGAGAATGGAATCGAGGGTTTTAATAACTTTCTCGTGTTTTGCAATGCCTTTCAAATATTGTCATCAGATTTCTCTTCGAGTCATTGTCGAAGGCAGCCTTGACGCCTGAAGAGATTACCGAAATCTGCGCTTTCACGCATCGTCGTCTGAATCCGAAAGAGGGTATTTCGTGAGTCGATCGCTGTCGATCTCAAGGGGATCATGGCACGTGGGTGCGGAGGGCTCATCTTCCGTAGTTTGTGTTTTTGGCGAGATTCGTTGAACAAAAAACATTCATCGCTTAATCCTAAACGCCTTCAATTCGAATGCTTCATCAGAGACGTCTGAAGCCCCATCAGCAAATTAAGTACACAACAATCCCTGCACCTTATGGAAGAATATGAAATCATTTGTACCGCAGAAACCTGGTAACTTTTTTTAAAATCTATTTTATGAAGCCAAACTTGTCAAATCTTTGGCAACACCCCTAGTCAATTTAGAAAATTACAAACTATTCCCCCCTGCATTGCCCAATTGCGGAGTAGGAGCATTTTAAAAAGACATAAAAGCAAGTAATAAAATAAATAAGATCTTTATTGTCCAGTTCACCGGTACACGCAGGTACCACGACTATACAATACCCTTCACGGCACCATGCCAGGGGTTAACAAACGGCAGAGATAATAAAGGAATTGTAAAGATTAATTATAAGCAAATTATATAATAAAAAAAAAAAAAAAACGTACTCATAGCAGATAACATTGACTTGAAAGGAAAACTAATACAAAATAACAAAAATAACAAATTGTGATAACAAAAGATTTTCCTCGAGTCCAGTTTTCTGAGAGTCTCTTGCCCCGCCATAACGATCTGAGATCAGTTGGTAGTATTGGAGACCACGTGCAGATCGAGGATGATCCGTCTATACTTTTTATCATCTATGATTTTAAATAAGTCAGCATCCAGGGATTGAACCAGGTGGAGCTTCTGATAAGGGAGGAACCGATCTTTCAAATGTAGTCTCGAAGGAAGAGCAAGAAGCTTGGGAGTGGAGCGGAGACCTGGTTGGGGAATCCGCCAGCACACGGTGTCCCAAACGTTGGGTGCTGAGACTCTCCCGGCAATCATTTTTACGGTCTTCTCTCGTGCATTAATGCTGAAAACCTGGTTAAATTCAGCGCGTTGGCCATCGGTGTTGTGCGCTGCTGTGGTGGGAGATGACACTTCCAGGTTGCCCACTTCAGGAGCCAGGATTCAGCGGCTTTTAATGGTTTAATTGTGGTGTCTGCAGCTGAGCCCCACAACTCTACTCCATACAGTACGCTTCCAAAAATCATCATCCTGATATACATTTTTATCAGGTTTCTATTGTGAATGTGTAGCAAGTGCTGCTTGGCAACCCACCGTTTCTTGTTGAATTTAGCACAGAGTTCTTCTGTATGGTGATGGAATCGTAATTTTCTGTCGAAGATTACACCCAGATCTCTTTGCTTTTCAACGCAAGGGATCGGGACTCCGTCAATCGCAGGCTGAATTATGGTTGGTATGGGTTTAAGAGAGAATACCATGATGGCAGATTTCTCAGGGTTCACTTGCAGGTCAAAATTCGTGAGGTACTGCTGTACTTCTGATAAGGTCTTGTTGATGGTTACTGTGGCGTTTTTGGCTTCATCGGTCAAATTTATTTTTGTGAAGATCTTTAAATCATCTGCATATGATATCATATCTGTTCTATTGTATATTAGTGGGTAGATGATAGCAGTGAAAAGAATTCCGGACAGGACTCCTCCTTGTGGAACGTCATAATACGCAGAAACGAACAATAAGCATACACATAGCAAACAATTCAAGGTTCAGGTTGAGGTATTCAATTCAAGTCTAGTCAAAGGTATACCGAAGGAAGAACTGTAAGTCCAGAGAGATCAAGCTTTGTAGAACCAGTACAATGACTTGAAGCTCCTGAGCGGCCGAACCAGTACTTGGAGTTGCCCGTAACAATAACAGAAATGCTGACGGCACCATGAACTGGCAAGGATTATTAAGAAAAAAGGGAAGATGTCGACTGTGCGAATACGGAAGTGGAAATAAATACCTACCTTGGTTTAGAAGCAGAACAGCACATTCTTGCCCACCCCTACCGACACAAATTCCAGTCATTCTGTTCCGTCACATGTCAGATTCCTGCATATTAGACCCTAAAATCTCGGTAAGCTATCCTCGTTATTGTTGCTGCACCCACATTCCATATTCGCACACTTGATATTAGACTCGAATTTCTGTAGATTGCAATTTTCAGGATATACGCGGGAAGGAAGGTTGTTCTAGAAAACGGAAGTTGAATTACTAAAAGAGGAAGAAGAAACACTCGACTCCCTGTCCCATAATGTCGACAGCATCTTTGTGATGGCGTCTTCCTTTAAATTCTGTGATCAGAACCTTATCATATAGGTCATCTTCTTACAGGAAAATCCAGATCCAGATCCGCCCAGAAGTGAAAACCCCAGGGAGAAAACTGATCTCCCTAAGGTTCCTGTTGTTGTTGTTGTTGTTGTTATTTGGTTTCTAGGAGCATTAGCAACTAAGGCCATATTGCTCCGGGAATATGCGGTGGTCATTCCCTGACCTTTCCGCAACCTCCGTATTTGGTGGTGACGGGCTCGAACCCCGGTCTAATCAAGAAGCGTGTGCTACGCACTGCTGCTCCTGCCCACCTGGCAACGGAGGCGCCTCCAAGGTTCCTCAAACCAGGAATCGTTCTTCTCAGACGATCCAAAGGATTCGACTGGACACATCTATTCAGCGCACTCCTGACGAAACACTAGGTCATGTAGCCAAAGAACTTTATGAAAGAGCCAAGAAGAGGGAGCTACAGAAGAAATTCGTCTCACCTCAGTAACTTACGCGTGGTTTTATGGAACCACGAAACAAAACTTCCACAAGAAGTAGAAAACCTACCGACGCTCGAGAGAAACTGTTCAATGTTGAAGACTGCAGCACTACAAAAAGGCAAGGGCTGTCTTCTTCAGTGAGAAGAGATTAGACTGCAGTCAACTAGCTCCTGATAAGCTGAAATGGTCCAAACACTCCAGAAACAGAGCCAGATGCAAACCACTACGAAAGAAGAAACATTTTAGGAATATTGCTGAGATAAATTTTTCAAGAGCAGAACTTTTGAACAGGGTGATCACGTGGAAAAAACGACTCTCTGTTAAAAGTTTCGATCCTTCGCGCAATACTCCTTCAAATATTGTCAAATTCTAATCTGGAGAAGACACTACCGGAGAAGCCATCTGATGTCAATCGTCAAGATATTACCACTGAAAGATTTATTTGGGGGGGGGGGAGAGGTTCTCTTCGTTTATAATAAAAAATCTGTAGTGTTCACATCCTTGTTATTTTCAAAAAAATCCTGGAAAGTGGAAACAACCCAGAAATTTTGTCCGTCCGGTCCCCGATTTTCCACACGGTGATCAAGTGGAGATCTACAACGAGTAACCTCATGGACCTCTTAGAAGAATCCAGAAAGCCTCGAATGACAGAATCAGCCCGATGTTGTTTTCTTAGACACGAGCCTCTGATCAAATAGACGGAGCAGCCTCTTAATGTCCATTCTCAAGAATTACTTTTCGGCGTAATTAAATGAATCCTGTCTTTTCGTGCAGCAGGAAAAGACTTCGTACGTGGTAGGAGATGTCGTGGAAAGAGTAAAAGGTGTACGCAGTTGCGATCAGCGTGTACCGTGTGATGATACGATGCCTGCCCCGCAACCGGCGATGACGAACTGAAATAAATAAATGGTTTCGCGGCTGACCTAATCGGAAAGGTGAACTTTCTCTCACGTATCTCGCTCGGAGTGGGCCGCCAATGAGGTGACGTGCCGATCATCGCGGGGGAAGAACTTCAACGAGCCATTCGGATGCAGTCCCGACGTTTCTGTTGCCGCACCTCAGTGGGGATGTCGCCCTCTCGTGTGGGCGCTTTTCTGCTTCGCTACCTGAAAAGTACAGCCACCGATCCGGGGGGGGGGGATAATTACGGCAAAGGAAATTGCGAGGTAATTTTTCGTCGAAACCGCCCACAGATCGACTTCCCGATCTCCGAGTGTCCCTTTCGCTGGTCCGACTGCGTGCGTCCGATTTGCGTGCGGATGTAAATAGGAAGGACACGGTTGTCGATCGGTAGTGCGGCGCGAGCACGAAAGCACGTGCAGAAAAGCCTCACGGTGTGGGGGACGAACTCAAAGAGGTGCCTCGTTCCCGCAGGAAATGTCCAACTGGCTCCATCAGATGGGCAACTGGTGGGTAGAGGGGGCATATGTTCCCCTTAACCAAACATTTGAAATTAAAGAAAATGAACGCAGCAGGCGCTCTAAAAAAAAAAATCAAAAGCCTGGTCGCCATGCCCCCCTCCCCCTACGATGATACGCCACTGATGAACATGGTTACCTTTTGGGCGGGGGGCTCAACTATCTAAGCTATGACCAACTTCCCCCTTTCGGTTGCATCCCCTTCGCGTGTGGCTTCTGGTGAGTGAGGACGGCGGTGCTCTTCAAAGGACTTTTCTGAACGGATCCGCTGAAGGGTGTTTTCAAAAAGCGATAAACTGCCGCAGTTTTCGTCACATTCGGTTTTCCGTTCCCACGGGACTGTCGGCAGGTTCGCGTGTCAGGTCGTTGCGTTTTCTTCTTCCATCGCTGTCCAATTTGCGGTGGAATAAAAATCGCAGCAGCCGCACGCGGAACAATTCCGAGCCATCGGGCCGGCTACCTGTTGGTATGGGTGTGACGTCACACGGCGCCATTCTCGCATTTATTCGCCGGCTCTTCCGGTCCGCTGCGACTGTGGGAAAATTCGCGCGCGACTCGTGTGACCCAACAGCCGCAACGTTGACATCAGTTGCGCAGTCGGAATTGCAACTGCAGTTTTCCCACGAGCCGCCATCGAACCCGAGAGAATTGGCGCACCTGTGCCGAGTGTAAAGAAAACAACGCAGCTGCCTGGACGAACACGCGTGGAATGCAGAAGGCGACCCTTTTGACAGAGCGCGCGCATTTCGAATGCACCGAACGCGATGAAGTGCGAAGGAAAACAAATTATTGAGATGGGAAGAAAGAGTGAGAGAGAGAGAGAGAGGGAGAGAGAGAAAGAGGGTGAGATGCGTTGGTTTAATGTACAAACAGAAAGTGCGCGATGTGCAATTCATAACCAGAAATTTTACACACGGACTGGGCGGTGAACAACTTGACCCTAAAGAACTCCGTGTTATCTTCGATGACCCTCCTATTTGTAGGCAACATCTTTATGTTCAATTATCTTCACTTCTAACCATGTTCACTTCTAACCATCTCCCTTTATGCTCTACGTAAACCTCGGCATGAAACGGTGTGAAACGATCGTGAGGAAACTTTGGCACAACTCCTTTGTGGCCGGATGGGTTCATCCGATATCTGCGAAGTGACGAGAAACCCTCTGACAACCGAACGACAGGGGTTGCGCACCCGGAGCAGCGCAACACCCTGTTTTACACCCTCACAAGAAAACCTGCAATTAAGATCAGTGTTTCCGGTGGATACTTTCGAATCCTGGAATTGATGACTCAGCTTTGAGCAGCTGGAAGCGCTACATCCAAGGGACAACTGAAAGAAGCGTAAGAAGAAGGTCACTGGTACAACATCCTGGAACTGATGCACATTGATCAACACCCTTTTCTCATATACTGAACACCTTCACCTAGATTGTGACCACTTCTAGCTACTGGACTTGACACTCAGGTCGCTTGAATTGTTTGACCCGCGGCTCTCTTGATACGTGACTGTCTTCCCACCCTCTCGAAGGCCCTCTTCTTCCACTTCCGCTTAGATGGGTGAATTCCCACCCAACCTGCGGAGGATGACTTCCCTTACATCCTCCGTCGCTCTGTCTATACCTCCTTTCCTTTACCCCCTCCAGTACATCCTGTACTCCTTGAACCCTATTATTTTATTTTATTATATATATATATATATATACATATAAATAAATATATATATATATATATTTTTTTTTTTTTTTTTTTACTTGGGCTCTCTCCAGGAAGCTCAGGTGACCTGGAGGAGACTAGCCAGAGAATTATGGGTAGCCTGGCTACCTCCTAGTGGTGTGTGCGGGCAACGTAGGGTACCATCAGGGGCCCTGCGGCCAAAAGCCAGGACACCGAACAGAACCCAGCACAATGCTTCATTTACAACACAAAAAATGTTTCTGGCTTTCACAGTGATACTGTTTGTCTCCACAGAGTTCATATGCCGCAGATGTGGGAAACCACCGTAGGCGCCTTTCCCCCCAAACTCTGCACACTATGCACTAGAACTATTCGCTGCACCACCTTCACAGTTCGAAATTTCAGTGTCTGTTGTGAGCTCACTTGTAAATACAATGTTTTCTTTCTTTTAATTCAATCGCCCTGAATATTTAAAATGCACACCCGTCTAGCCGAACCAGGCAGTTCCGGGGTGTCCATGGATGTGCAAATAAAAAGATTTTAATAGTAATAATAATAATAATAGTAATAGTAATAATAATCTCGAATCCACCCGACTATGGAATATTATCCCACGTGTGGGGCGGTGATCGCCAAAACCTCTCTGAGGCTTCTACATTCTTCTTATTATTATTATTATCTGTTTATTTCTCTTACGAGACACCCATAGACAGCACGTGGCTAGAGGGTGTGGTTACATTATATCAGTATTTACAAGCATATTTACATGAACTTATTTACAATATTTGGAGATGACAAAACACAGAGTATGTGTTAATGGATTAATTGCAAATGGTTGTTAAATGCTAAATATTATTATATAAATTATTAAATTAGTCTTCTTATTATATTTGTACCTGCCGGTACACATTAGCAAATATTTCTGTCCTATACATTTTGTCTGTACATAGTTTCTCTGCATCTATATTTAAATCACTAAAATAATTCACAGTATTTGCTGGGAAAAATCTCCCCAGAGAGTCCAATTGAGTCAGTTGGCACTTGAGACTTGGTTCTTCCCTCTTTATTCTCGGTCGTGTCATCCGGGGGCGAGTGATCACGTTTCCCACTTTCGGCGAATCTATTCTCTCCGTTAGTAGCTTTGCCAGAGTTAAGATGTTTCTGGTTGTGATGATATACTTCCAGGGTGTGATGTCCAGATTGGCAGACAAGACCGCTCTTGAGATGGTAAACGGTTTCCCGGCAATCTTGTTTAGCCATCTCAGGAGCCAGTATTCTACTCCTAAGAAGGCCTTGATGTTGCTCTCAGGGGCTGATGACCAGATAGTCGATGCGTACAACGGAATCGGTGTAACGCATTTAAGGATGTATTGAATTACGAGATGAGGGCTTCGGAGACCGGTGAGTTCTTGTCTAGTGCTCCACAGTGCTGCGTATGTCTTTTTTCCTAATGTGTTCGAAGTGAGGTATGGAGTTTAATCCGTCATCCCACTTAAGGCCAAGGTCAACATGTGCGGGAGATTTTTGGACTCTGGTATTGTTCACGAAAATCGTAATTTCATTTTTCTTCTTTTTATTGGTGAAGGTCATTTGGGCAGTTTTCTTTTCATTAACTTTCAGGCCAATGTAGTGCAGATATTCTTCTAGTTTCCTGATTGGCTTGTTTGCTTCCTCTGTTCAAAAGAAGACAGTTACGTTAATTGATTCACACCATCAATTTGATTTGTCAATACCTTCATCGGGGTCTCACTCCTTGATATGTATTTGATATGAGGTCCTGAGCAGCTACCGCTCTGCGTAACAGATTCCAGACGACAGAATACTGGATTCTGCGGCGGCTGAACCGTTTGGGAGGGAACCCCTTCACCATCTCCAAATCT
Source organism: Mastigoproctus giganteus (assembly GCF_048544385.1). Lineage (NCBI taxonomy): Eukaryota > Metazoa > Arthropoda > Arachnida > Uropygi > Thelyphonidae > Mastigoproctus > Mastigoproctus giganteus. The sequence goes on from NC_143584.1 coordinate 231,373,076, forward strand.
ATTCTTTGAAGCTCACTATCCTGGACTCCCTAAAAGGAACGTTCCCGTGATTCAACGCTTCAAGACCTTCTCCATAGATCCTAATAAGTTTGGAGAGAAGATACAGAAGCCAAATTATCGATGAAATCTGGACCAAATCACCAGAACTACTATAAAATGTAAGCTTTATTTAAATGAGAAATGGAAATAATTTAATGCAAAAATTGAAATAAGAGAAGAAATAAAATGTAGGACAAACTGCATTTGTAATTACAATATTAATTTAATATCAATTTTATTTTAAAGTTACCGCTATTAAGTGTGAATATAATTTTCCAAACAATGTCATTATTTTAAATATCAAAAATTTGTATAGAATTGTACGCTTTATTTAAATTATATATATTTGTACACCCTCCTAGCCCACTGGCTATTCAGATGGTGAACCTAAAGTTAATAAACAGATGATAATAATACTTCGCTTCTCTAGAATTAATGTCTTAAATTATTATGTATGTGTTTATATGTCTCTACATTTTGCTTGGGTCGCTGTATATACGAGTATATGCTTTATTTACTCGCATTCGATGCTATTTATTTTATAGAAACTGCTGTTTATGTATGTTTACTTTCTAAGTTACATTGTACAACTGTATAAAGGCACCCTCCTATCCGAAGGCTATTCAGGGGTGAAGCATAAGCAATAAATTGAGTAAATAATAATAATTCGCGCTTTAAAATGAGAACGAACTTCTACTGGCAGGCATTGCACGCGACGCTGTGTGCCCACTGGTACACTGAATGCGAAGAAAGGCACTTCCCTCTCTGCCACCTCCCAACTCTTCCTCCGAAGATCTTTGCAGTGTCCAGAGACAAGGACGCTGCTGCCCTCAGGGAAAAGAGGCGCGTGGTAGTTCTGAAGAAGCTCATCGGCCCTTTTCTGTTTCTTTCCATTGCAAAGCAATAAAACGGAATTGCCGGGGGAGGAGGGGACAATTCCGTGATGGGCGACTCGCCGATTACGAATCATGTGTGTAATGGCGGCCGACTGATCACGAAACGACAGCTGATGACACTCCTAAGGCGACCATCCCAATAATTATTTACGCTTCGTTTGACATCGGGTTGATGAGACAGACCCCCTCCCGGTTCAAATTCGTTACAGGAGCAATCTGGACGTTGGGGATCCTCGCCGATGACGAAGGCTCATCCTCATTCGGCCAGGTCATCGGCGGTTAGCCTTTGTACGTGTCACTCCGTCGTGATCACATCCGGGACTGCAAGCGGTGTTCATTACGCTAAAAGGTTGCCGCGAAGCCGTGAAGACAGTTAACCTCCGTCTTCCCGGAGGCCACTATTAAACGACGTCTCAGCTGGGATTTCTTGGAACTCGAAACTGCGCGAAAGTGCTGTAAGCGGGTTAAGTTGCAACTACCTGTGGGACTCGGCACGTGCTCAGAACACATTACGAAGATCTTTAAGGGCCAGGGTCGTTCTTAACAACGCGCGTTGTCTCCTGTGGCTCTCTTAGCCGAGAAACTGAAGTCGTACAATCGAAAATTCAGTGCAGCTGAAACCGTACTGCGCGGATGGTCGAGGAACCCTGAACCAAGGCACAGAAAAGTAAAACTGCACTTCATTCACCCACTTATTGTTATTATTATTAACGATAAAAACTTATCAATAATCAATAATAAATAAATATCCGTAATTCCCAACACGCTCCATTCAATGCCTCCTGTGGTCTTCCGTCAAAAGGATGTCAAAAGGATTTTGATGAATCTTGATACTAAGAAAGCTCCAGATCCCGATGGTATTTCTCCACTTGTTCTCAAAACCTGTGCTCCTGAACTTACTCCTATTCTTTGCCGCCTTTTTTCCCTTTCTTATTCCAAAGGTGTTTTTCCTTCTGCTTGGAAATTTGCTCATATCCAGCCAGTTCGTAAAAAGGGTGACAAATCCCTCCCATCCAATTATCGTCCCATTGCAATTACTTGTACTCTTTCTAAAGTAATGGAGAAAACAATTAACCGCCAACTCTTAAACTACCTGGAAATGTATGGATTCAGTATCAGTTCCGTCAGTGTCGATCCACTGGTGATATTCTGGCTTATGTTACCCATTTATGGACTAATTCAATGGAAAGGTTCGGTGAAACACAAGTAGTTGGTCTTGACATCTCAAAGGCTTTTGATCGTGTTTGGCATAAAGGTCTTCTAAACAAGCTTCCATCTTATGGTTTGCCAACTGTTTTTAGTAATTGGTTATCCAGTTTTCTCACTGATCACTCACTGAGGGTGCTGGTAGATGGCTCTCTGTCTTCTAACTTCTCCACTAATGCCAGTGTCCCCCAAGGTTCAATTCTTTCCCCCACTCTTTTCCTCTTGTATATCAATGACCTTCTTCCATTGACTGGAAATCCTATCCATAGTTTTCCGATGATAGCACATTGCCTTCCACTTTCCATTTTGAGAAACCTTATCCTTCTCAATCAGCTTCAACTTCTCGAAAATCTGCTACCAATTCCTTAAATTGCGATCTTCAGGTAATTCTCCAGTGGGGCAAAGACAACTTAGTTGATTTCAACCCTTCTGAAACTCAGTCTTGTCTTTTATTCGCAAAAAGGATTCTTCTGCTCCTATGCTTATCTTTAGTGACACTCCGATTTCTAGGCACAATGATATATCTCTTTTGGGGATTACCCTGACTTCTAATCTCTCTTGGCACAAGCACATTACAAATATTGCTTCCTGTGCATCTAAAAAAACTTGGTTTTCTCTTTCGCTCTCGGCGTTACTTTTCTTCCAAACAGCTGGTCACTCTGTATAAATCGCAAGTCCGCCCTGCCATGGAATATTGTTCCCATATTTGGGGTGGTGCCCCCAAAACCTCTCTCCGGCTTCTTGATTCCATTCAGAAGAGGGCAGTTAGGTTAATTAATGATTCATCTCTAACAGAGTCTCTCCACTCGCTTTCTCATAGACGCACTGTTTCTGCTGCATGCCTCTTCTACAGATACTTCCATGGGCACTGTTCTTTTGAATTGGCTTCTATAATTTCCGCTCTCTCTTTCAAAACAGTCCGAAGACATGTCGCCACCAGTCAACATCCATTTGCTGTCCAACGTCAAACCCACAGAACCAACTTTTTATCTTCCTCATTTATTCATTAAACTGCCGTTTTCTGGAACAACCTTCCTTCATACATATTTCCTTAAAATTACAATCTACAGAAGTTCAAGTCCAATGTCAACAAATATCTTCTTTCGTCTTCTGAACCTCAAACCCAAGCACGGTACTAAGTACTATAGGTTCTAATACCTCTCGTGTTTGGGGTTTTCATAAATAAATAAAAAAAAATGCTAATGGGTTTCTTACAAAAATCCAAAGAAAGTCATTGAGTTTGGTTCCAGTGTAGGACTCAAGGGTTATTCACCACCAATAAAATACGTGATCATATTTGAAATCAAACTTAATAAATTTAATAATAATAATAATAATAATAATAATAATAATAATATTCTGGAACAAATTTCTGTTCCTGCTCATTTCACATATATTTCAAACAAGGTTACAGGCGACTTGGTTTCCTCTTCCCCTTTCGGCAATACCCATTTAACGAAAACTGTGGTGCTTCCCCTAATGGAATTCACGTGGTTCTCTTTGGTCCCGAGTTCATTTATTTTCGAAAACAATTACTTTTCCTCAAGTATCGAGCTAACAACGGAGAACGTAGTCCAGTTCTCTGTTTATTCAACATTTTCAATCCAAACGAGTTGATCTTTTTTGTCATTCATTCAATTCGTGTCAGTTCTTCAGCATCGCAATGACAACAACCTCATTTCCTTCACATCAATCTTGTCCCTTTGTAAATATTTTAAATGCCTAATTTCTCGTGTTTTTTATTGGAAAAAGAAGTAGTTATTTTAAATCACATTTTAATTTAACTTTAAACTTCAGAGAGCAAAATGTGAGGTGTTAAATAAGAGAAATAAACAAGTCATAAAACAGTTGGATGCAGGAAACAACTTTGATATTCTTCGGTAAAGCTTTTGGGGCCGTTCGCCACGAAATGCCACTGCAGAAAATTGGGATTAACGGCAAAGATATTTCGTTGGATAAGCTGAACGACAGGCGACAAAGAGTAGTCGTAAATTCACCTGGGAAGGCCAGTGGAATCCGGGGATCAGCGTTAGAGCCGCCTCTGTGTCTCATTTTCCTTAATGACGGCGGTGGGAAGTTGCCAAAGTTTTCATGATTTTAAGGGTACGAAGGGCGAATAAAGACGAGAAACAGACCATTTTGATTCACCATGACTACGATCGGTTGCAGAAATGGTCTTTAAAATAGCAATTCAAGTTTATTGCCTCTAAATGTAAGGTTTGTTCTACACCGGGGAACAGAAGTCCATGAGTTACCTAGAAGCTAGGGGAAGAAGAGTTAAATTTGATCCAGGACAGAGTTATAGGTGGCATCCTTTGCGAAAAAGAAGAAATATGTTGTCATCGTTCTTTTGTGTCCAGCTCTGACCGTCACACATGAAGAAACATGTGGGAATTGGAAAAGGGGAAACCAGGTGGAAGGGTGCTAACTGATCACTGTACGAAGGACAGCTAACAGAATGCGGCCTACGAATTTTGGTAAAGGTACATCTTCGAGGACATCCAAAAGAGGTGTGTAAGGCTCTGAAGGGACTATGTAAAATGAATGGGAAGGAATATTTTCAATTTTCAAAACCATAAAATTTCTGGGGTTGAGAAGAGGGTGGATTTCGTAAACTTTACTTTCCGACAGCGTGCGGTAGGTTGTTGAATTAAAGTGTCCGTTGCGAGGCTGACGAAAACAGTTTGGTGGGTTCGAAGCGGCGTTGGATGACAGTTTTGACGATCGGGAGACTATTGAGGGTTTTTTCTTTTCTTTTTTTTTTGACAGATGCGGAAAAGTTCGCTTATTTGCATGATTTTTCCGTTATAAAAGGATGTAACGGTGGTTGCTGCTCCGTTCTACTTGCAGTCTTCCATTTCCTCAGAGTGATACGATCAGTGCACAACATTCAGTTAGTGATTCTCAATAAGAGTGTATCGTGTCGCAAGGCCTTTTGGCGATCGACTCGGAAGCAAAACTTGCTCCGGCACATCACACCACATCCTGTCCTTCTAAATGAGCCTTCGTGGGAAGCCAATTGGTGCAATCACTGTCCTCCCCACAACAGGTGGAGAAGACCTGAGTTCGAATCCAGTTGATGACGCCAGGAATTTTTATGGATCTTTTACACAACGTCACTCAGTTATAGTCGAGTGTAGCGTGGGTTTTCGGTCCACCCAACAACAAAACGTGAATAAACAGATGATAATAATAATAATAAAAAATCAACCACAGACGACGCGCAATTTATATACAATGCAAAATGGCATAAAATCTGCTGATGCGCCTGAAACCCAAAAACAAACAAACAAACCCCTAAAATGAATTCGGGCAAATGTAGTACATGCCTTGAGTGATCTACTCTACCAACGATCTGGAAATCTGCTCTCCTAAGAATCAGAAGCCTGACAAACCCATCCGTGATCCTAAATCATACAAGTTGTAATAAGATTAAATATCGCAAAAAAAATGTCGTCACAGGCTAAGGCACGCTTTAGATGTATTATTTGCAATTTCGCACAAGATAACACAAGTAGTAAAGAATATCAAGAAATGTCTATTAATTAACGAGACTCAACTTGATACCTACCCAGCCTTCTCAAATGGCATGCAGAACTCATTCTCCTTGCCATACTCGATGCTGCATGATGCACCAACGCCAGGTTTCAACTTAAATTGAAATATCCAACAGGAGTTTCTCGCTTTCATCACTGACTTTAAAGAGCTCAAGAGAGACCTACAGTCACAGGGAGGACAATATCTTGCAAACCAGATTAGTGGATTATACGACAAATGGTCCGAGATACTTATTTATCAAAAATCTATGGCAAATGGGTTCGACACGCTATACGAAAAGTTGCAAGGTTTGCTACATGAACTTTCCGATTGTAAAAAGCGCAATCTTGAATTAACGAATTTGCTAACCAACACTACAAGATAACGCACGGAACTACCAACAAACTAGAACTCGGGAGAGACCCCCAGAGATGCATCGAGTGATCACGCGGATATCGATGGTACAATTCGTTGCTCGCCCGAGTTGAATTGTTTAAAAAACACAAATCCTGTCGAACAACGCAAGGTGCCGTTAACTAGCGGAGAATCTGGCTAAAAAGATCAAGAAATGTCACTCGCGGGCGATGGCCAAATTTCTAATGATGCTAAGGATCCACCGATTATCGGCTCCTATCAAATACCTTTGGAATTACTAAGAGAAAACAACAAATCCGCCTTAAATACCGGGGAAAAAATGCGAGCACTCAAACCCCTGAATCAGGGGGTGAAACTCTATGAGCATAAGTGTAACCAAACAGAGGATGAACTAACGTTAGGTGCAAAACGGAAGAAGAAGAGAAACGAGAAAGGACCAATTCAATTAAGAGTAACACAAGTTGAACACCCAACCTTAGAAACACGCAAAACCCGCAAAAACAACGGGCGTCGGTTGGAAAGTGTAACTCATCGAAACAAGACTCAAATCTCAGAGAATGTAAATAAATATGAGCCAAGGCACAGACAAAGCATACTTATGCCGAGATATTAAAAATGGATATGGCAGTGACAAGTCGGACGCAGATAACCCAGACAAAATTGAAAGAATTTACTCTAGCAGAAAAAAAAAACCGGAATCCGAATTCTCAGCTTCAAGAAACAAAAAGCTTAAAGTTATTCCAAAGCTCAAGGCTATATTTGTTTTAAGGTTGGCCCAGGACACGACTGAAAGAGAATTACAAGAATACGTTAACAGCTTTTGTAAGTCAAATGGTTCAGGTAACCAAGCTGAAAGCAAGGTTTCCACAAGAGGACTCATCCTTTAAAGTCTCATATTTTTATTTTTACCATATAATATACACAACAGGCATTCGCCCAGTTAAAGTGTATAACAGAGCAAAGGTTGTACAAAACATAAAAATAAATGGTAGACTAATATACTTTGTACAATGAAAGTTAATTCAAACTGGAAAAGTCCAATTCACAAAAATAAAAAAGATATTCATGACATCAAGTCCAGCGCTATGTAAACTCGCAGAAAGCAGTTTGCTGCAGGAGACATCATCACACACACACACACGAATTAATAAGGACATCTTTAGCCCAGAACTCATTCGTCAATCGGTCAACCTACTCCAAATAGTTCTGTGAAATTGTTTCTTGTTCACAGCCATATCCAAGTCAAACTTGTTCATGAGTGCCAATGTTCTTTTGAAGAAGGAGTTCCTGGATATCTCTAATCTGGAGTTACCGATGTGGAATGTAGTCTTCTGTCTAGTAGCCACGGCTGGAGCGTGAAGGTCAATATGGCACAGAAGATCCGGCAGGTAGGTTGAACCAGCGAAGATGTGGTACAACAATTTGAGATCAAGAGCAGTTCGCCGAGTTTCCAGAGATTGAAGCCTGAAGTGGGAACAGAGATTCCGGTAGAAGATTCCGTGGTAAAACATGGGGTTACGTCTGGAAAGATAGTGGATAAATTTCATCTGGAGCGATTCTATTTGCTGTATCAAGTATGCATAGTGTGGGTTCCATATAGGAGAAGAAAACTCCACTATAGGGAGTATAGTTGTCTTAAATAGGAGCACAGAGAACTGAGGATCTTGAAATCTGTACGTCTGCCGTTTAATGAAGCCAATTTGTTTTTTCGCTTGGTTTAATATATTCCTAACATGTTTATCAAACCCACATGTAGCGGTAAAAGTAACTCCCAGATCTTTAACTTCGTCAACTCTGGAAATCGGCATCTCCTTGATGTAATATTCATTAACTAAAGTCTTAGTTTTCCTCGTAGCTGCAAAGGAAATAGAGCTGCATTTCTTAGTGTCAACCTCCAAACCATTCAAAGCAACCCAATCAGCAAAAGAGTTGAGAGCAGCCTGAAGGTTAACAGCATCATCTTGACTACTGATACGTGAATATAGTTTCATATCATCGGCAAACATTAGTGTCTTGATACCACCTCTCGCAACAAATTGCAGTAGATCGTTGATAAAGATGGTGAATAAAAGAGGCCCAAGAGATGATCCCTGTGGTGCTCCTCTCTATGGAAAAAATTCCCTTGAGACTTCCTGTCCGATGATCACCCTGTGTTTTCGATATGAAATATAGCTCATCAAACAGGATAATAAAGGGTCAAGTATCCATAGTGGCTTAGCTTTTGAGCAAGTTGATTATGCGGGACACTGTCGAAAGCCTTAGTAAAGTCTGTAGTGAGGACACGAAGCAAGAATTGTGGACAGTAATAACTGGACCGAATGAATACTGATATTGCCTTTCCACAAGAATATAAGTACAAGGACAAAATCAACAAACCCATCCTCACCTACGAATATTGAAAACGGAAATAAATAGCAACTACGGGCAGTCAAGAAAATACAGGAAAATAGGATTCCAGTTCGGCAAAATAAGAATAATTTACAAGATAATCTGCTATGTTACTATCAAAACGTGCAATGTCTAAACAATACCAACTATAAAGACAATATATAAGGGAATAGCCCTTATATTACAAGAAGACTACGACATCCACTTTTTAGTGGAAACATGGCTCACTCAGGATGTTAAGGACAGTGAATTGGTCCCACCGGGCTTTGTTGTTATTCGTAGGGATAGACTGGATAAGAGAGGCGGCGTGCTCATGATCGTCTGACAAAACTGTCTCAAAAATCAATGTCTTGGCTAACATTGAAGGAATTTTTCTCCAACTGGGCAGTAGCTCATATATCTGCTATGTTATGCTTGTCTACCTTCCACCACCTATAGATAACACTCTTATGATGGAATTTGAGAACACTATCGACCAAATTCTTGATCAATATCTGGGAATAAACCATTTAATTGTTTTAGGGGACTTGAATATGCCACATGCCTACAATGGATGTAATGCCAATCCAACTAATGTCTGGACACTTAAGGGTAGATTTCAAAAAATTTTCATCTCTCTAAATCTGAATGAGATCTGTGAATTTCCAACTAGAAATGAAAACTACTTGGATTTAGTCTTCACCAACTTTCCTTTGGTGGTCTTTAAGCCAACTAATCTCTTCAAATCGGATCACATTCCCGTGGCCTTTTCCATCAAGAAAAGATCAGTTAAATATATGGATTTAGAACAAAAACAGAAGCTCAATTTCAATAACGTGGAATGCCCTGATATGAATTAGGCATTTAAAAACTGTAATTGGGAATTACTGTTAAAAATCAACGATCCTCAAGAAGCACTGGACTGCTTTTACCAAATCATTAATGAAGTAAGTAACAACCTTGTTTCATGATCCAAATTACCCACACTGGTTCTCTAAGCAACTAAAATCCCTACTGGCAAAAAAAACAAAAAATGCATAGTAGGTTTAAGACAAATAAGGAAATATGCCTTTACAATAAATATTCTTCCTTAAGAAGACAGGTTAAGATGACATTAAAACAGGACTACAACAAATGCTTGTGCTTTGTCGAAAGAAGAATCTCCGAAGAAAAAGATATGAAGCCTATATTCAGCTACTTCAAAGCAAAAAATCAAAATGCGGCTGTAAACACGCTACATATTCCCAGTGGATTGTCATCTTTGTCTGAGGCGGACTACCTTGCTAGCAGCTTTGAAGAAATTTACAAAACAGATACAGCAGATGACGGGATGGAAGGTAACGAAAATTTTTCTCTCAACTACATTGATACCCTAACAGTATTTGAAATAAACCAAGCAGAATTACTGAGCACAATCCATAGTATGAAAAAGGATCACACACGTGGCCCGGACGGTATCCCTACTGTCTTATGGAAAAAATGTGGAACTACACTTATAAAGCCATTACTTCACTTAATAAAATTGGTATTTGAGAGTGGAATCTATCCAGCTCAACTGAAAAAGGCCTTTGTTACCCTTCTTTACAAAAAAGGAGACCCATCCTCACCCAACACTTACAGACTAGTTTGTCAATTGAATACATTCTCAAAGATAATTGAATCCATTGTAATGAAGCAGCTATTTAACTTTATGAAACTTACATCTGTCTGTGGCCGTCATTCAGTGTAGCCACGTGTTCTGGAGCTCCTGAATGTTGAGTTATTTTAATGTGTTTAAAGTGTTTTCTTCCACCGGAAAAGTGTGCCAGCTCAAAGAACTTCGCAAGAGGATTACGTGGGTGAGAAATATTTGTTATTACGAGGGTTATTTGTGGGACTCCACTAATGTTATTAGTGGAGTCCCACAGGGTTCGGTGTTGGGTCCACTGTTGTTTTGTGTATTTATCAATGATATTGATGAAGGTATATCAGGCTTAATGTCGAAGTTTGCAGATTAGCATTTAGCATTAGCATTAGTAGAGGCATTTGATGCAAGACAGCAAGCTTATGCAGCATCAGCCAAAAAAAAAAAAAAAAAAAACCCACTTCCACTTCACCCCTCTGTTCGTTCAAAATACCTGTCCAGCTGAGCCTTAAACTTATTTAGGCTATCAACCTCCACCACAAGGGTTGGAAATCTGTTCCACCAACCAACCACCCGCTGGCTAAAGGCAAATTTCCGCACGTCTATCCTACATCTGTCTTTCCTCAATTTGAATTTATGCCCTCTCAGGTGATTTTTCTGAGCTAGAGGAAGAATCCCATCAGCATTGAGCATGCTTAAACCATTCAAGGCTTTATACACCTATATCAGATCACCTCGCTCGTGCCTACTCTCCAGACACTGTAATTTGCAAAACTTAAGCCTTTCTTCGTAAGAGCACCCCTTTGTTCCATTCACTAATCTTGTTGCCCTTCTCTGTACTCGTTCCAGCAGCTCTACATCCTTCTTGAAATGAGGCCTCCAGACCTGCATACAGTACTCTAGGTGTGGCCTGACCATCGCCTTATACAATGGAATAATCACCTCCTTATCCCTGCTGGAAAAATTCCTGTATATCATTGACAATACTCCATGAGCTACTCTTGCAGCCCGTCTGCACTGCTCAGAGAACTTCATATCTGCCTGCACAACCACCCCCAAGTCCCTTTCATTCTCTACCACTGTCAGTGTAGTACCACAGAGTTGATACGTTGCTCTGGGGTTGCTGTTTCCCATATGTAGTACTTTACAGTTGTCAATGTTAAACTTCATTTGCCACCTCTCAGCCCATCTGCTCAACCTTTCCAGATCCTGTTGCAGCAGAATAGCGTCAGTAGTGTCCTTAACGACCCTGCCAACCTTTGTATCGTCTGCAAACTTGGACATTAAGCCCGATATACCATCATCAATATCATTTATAAATACAGAAAACAATAATGGACCCAACACTGAGCCGTGAGGGACTCCACTAATAACATCAGTCCACGATGAGCAGTGTCCATTGATTACCACTCTCTGTCTTCTCCCCCTCAACCACCCCTTTATCCATAGCAGCAATTTGCCTCCAATGTCACACTGCTCCAATTTGTGTAGCAGTCTTCCATGTGCAACAGTATCAAAAGCCTTTCTAAGATCCAAGTATATAATATCAAAGTTATTCCCTGCATCCAGTTCTTTTGTGACTGCATCATAGTATCCAATCAAGTTGGTCAGGCAGGACTTCCCCTTAACAAAACCATGCTGTGTCTGAGCTATAACTGAAGTCTTGTCTAAATGATCCTGCAGTGCTTCTTTAACCAGTGCCTCCATTAATTTTCCTGGAACAGAAGTTAAGCTCACAGGTCTATAATTACTTGTGTCAGCCTTTGATCCTCCTTTGTGAATTGGGGTTACATTTGCACATTTCCAGTCTATGGGTACCTCCCCTGAGTCCAAAGAAGCTCTCATAATTATGGCTAGGGGTTTGCATACTTCCTTTGCTGCCTCCTTTAATATAACTGGATAGATCCCATCCACCCCGGGTGCCTTTCTTGTGTTTATCTTCAACAGTTTCTCCTCCACTTTACTCCCAGTTATTTCAAGATTCTGTAGCTTACTGCTAGAGTTGAATACACCTTTGGCATTCCCCTCGCTGAATAACTCCTCATGTGTGAATGTCGATGCAAAATATTCATTTAGTTTGTTAGCTACCTGAGCAGGATCATCAACACTTGACCCATCAGTATCAAGTGGACCAATCTGATTCATCCCCTTCCTTCTAGAGTTTACATAAGTAAAGAACTCTTTGCTGTTTTTCTTTGCATGCCTTGCCAAGGATTTCTCGTAATCTGCCTTCGCCTGCCTAACCTCCTTTGTAACTTGGTTGCATATCAACTTGTATCTATCATAGGCTTCTGTGTCATGTGTTAATTTGTAAGTATCCCATGCATTTTTCTTCTCTGCCATATGCCTCATTAGTTCATCTGACATCCATTTTGGCCTAAACCTTGAACAATATTTCTTAGTTGGTATGTAAAGCCTAGTAGCTTCCAAGATAAGTTCTTTGAATGCTTCCCATTTTGAATTTGCTGTTGGTAACATCATCAGTTGGTCCCACTGTATAGAATTTAAATACTGTCTCAGTCCATCGTAGTCGCCTTTACGGAAGCAATAACCCTTCCCTTTACCCCTAATGGTAGTTACCTCTTTGAGTAAATCCCACTTCAGCACACTGTGATCACTGCCACCTAGTGGTTCATTTATCTGCAGATTCTTAATGCATGAAGAATCACTGCTGACAATCAAATCAAGAGTATTACTCCCTCTAGTTGCCTCCCGAACATGCTGATGTAAAAACCAATCATCCAAGAAATCCACAAAAGCCCTGCTAGGGTGCGAGTAACCAGCCCCCAAATTCCAGTCAATATCTGGGAAATTAAAATTTCCTATTATAAGACTCTCTGATTTACTGGCCCACTCTATTTCCCTGTACAGTTCCTTATTATACTCATCAGAGTCGTTAGGCCTATAGCACACTCCTACTCTCAATTTTGATCTCCCAATGTTTATGTCACACCAAACTGACTCGACACTGCACTGTCCAGCGATGTCCTTTGGCTTCATTTCCTTGGATTTTATGTATTTCTTAACTAATAGCATAACCCCAGCTCCCTTCCTATCCAGTCTATCCTTTCTGTAGAAATTGTATTCCCCAAATTCCAGTTCCGCATTACTTATATCTGTGTGACACCACGTCTCTGATATCCCAACAATATCTGCCTTTGATGTTTTGAGCAATACCTCAAATTCATCAAATTTATTTACCAAACTCCTAGCATTGGTGTACACGCAGATATACATGCACCTGTTTCTATTCTTAGCTACCCTAACACAACCCATGTGTTTACTTGTACCGCAATGACTACCAGCAGTCTCTGAAATATCCTGCATCTTGTTTTTCAGACTTCTGCTCATTTCAATAGAAGCAGTGCAAGAATCTCTTTCACCTCTGCCAGTGGCTACTGTCAATCTATTGGTCTTTGTCTTCCCCCAAGCTAGCAGTTTTCCGACCCACCTAACACTGCCTCGATAGCATCAGCAAATATTCTTGCACCCTTTCTATTTAAGTGTGTCCCATCCCTGTAGAAGCAATCTCTCCTGTTAACAAGTACAGACCAGGCTGAAAAAAATTCTACCCCTTGAGCCTTGCACAATCTTTCCAGGGCCGAATTGATCGACAAGGCTCTCATCATATACTCCCTCCTATCGTGTCTGGGCAGAATTGCAGACACTTTCAAATTCAACCCTAATTCTCGGCTTTTGTTCAACAGTGACCTGTACTTGTTAAGTAATTCTGCCGGTCTCCCACTCTTAATATTATTGACAGATGACACAAAGGTTGGCAGGGTTGTTAATGACAGTAATGGCAGTGTGCTACTGCAACAGGATCTAGATAATTTGGGCAGATGGGCTAAGAAGTAGCAACTGAAGTTTAACCTTGACAAATGCAAAGTACTGCATATGGGTAGAAGTAACCCCAGAGAAACGTTCCAACTGTGTGGTACTACACTTAAGGTGGTAGAAAATGAAAAAGACCTGGGAGTAATTGTGCAGTCAGATATGAAGTTTTCTGAGCAGTGCAGACAGGCTGCTAGGGCGGGTCATGGGGTTTTGTCAATGATATATAGGAATTTTGCTAGCAGGGAAAAGGAGGTGATTTGTCCCTCTGTATAGGGCAATGGTCAGGCCACACCATGAGTACTGTATACAGGTCTGGAGGCCTCATTTTAGGAAGGATGTAGATTTGCTTGAGTGTGTACAGAGAAGGGCAACAAGATTAGTAAGGGGAATGAAGGGATCCTCTTACCAAGAGAGGCTTAAATGCTGCAAATTGCAGTGGCTGGAGACTAGGCACCTGCGTGGTGATCTGATTGAGGTCTATAAGGCCTTGAATGGATTGAGCACGCTGAATTCTGATGGAATCCTTCCACTTGTTCAGATTACCAACCTACGGGGACATAAGTTCAAATTAAGAAAGGACAGATGTAGAACAGATGTGCGGAAATTTGCCTTGAGCCAGCGGGTGGTTAATTGCTGGAACAAACTTACATCTGTCGTTGTGGAAGTTGACAGGTTGAATAAATTTAAGGAGGAACTGGACAGGCATTTGGAGGGAATGGTGTGATTTTTTTTTTTTTTTTTTTGGCTGATGCTGCATAAGCTCCTACACTTGCTTTCTTGCATCATGTGCCACTACTACTACTACTACTACTACTAATCCCTTTAGGCTTAGCATTCTGCTAACGCTTTGCTGTAGTCACACACGCATTGTGGACAGTTAGGCCTAGTGGATATTGCTGGGAATACGATACGTCCATAAAGTTTTGAATTGGAGCAAGTGCGTGCGCGTCTAGTGTGTGGCAGCCTGCGAATGAGCTCCGATTAAAGTTAAGATATAGAGTGCATGCGCGAGTAGTGTAAGGTCGCCGTGAACGAAGTTCTCCCTATATCATGCAATATTAGTGTTTCTTATTCTCGCAAGTATGCAATTTATATCAGATGGTTCGTCTCATCGTCGCAGATCCCATAGTCACGTCTTCTGAATATGATTGTTTTCAGGTAATCTTCTATATTAATTTTATTGGAAACTATCGCTTAGTACAGTACTGTATGTAGAAGTTGCTCAAAGCCTATCTAACCCCGTTTCTGAATGCTAGAAGAACAAGGTCAAAGGTGTGCCTAATACGCTAATTCCCAAGAGTAACCTGCTAAAGGGTAGTAAAGTTAATCCTTGCCGAAAACTTTACAGAACATTCCCTTGGTTGAACATTTTTGATCACGCAGTTTGTGCAAACTGAACTTAAAGCTGTGGAAAGAGAATACTCAACGAAAAAATGCCAAATAATCAATTCAACTGCGCTATCTGTACGGTGGTGAAATCAGCTGTATTTCTGAGCTGTCTTTCGTGCAAGAGGGCATTTTGTAAGCCGTGCACCCCCACAGTGTTATGGAAACTGAATAAAGAACGGCGAAAGGTGTGGACATGTGATATTTGTAACAGAACGAGCGAAATCAACAGAGAGAATGAAACCATAAACCCACGGAAAGCAGACAGCAGCATCCTAGACACTGACCTCGACAATTTCACATCACTGACATCATTACCGCCTGCCGAACCTCCTGACTGTGTTGTTACTAACGACAACGGAACAGAGATTGTTTGTAATGGTTCCAACACAAAAACTATTATGCCTGAAAGCCCGATGGCCAATACTGACCAAGTAATCACCAACGATTTAATTAGTAGAAGCCTTACAGAAATCATCACTGAACACACGAGAACTATCACAGCCCTACAAACACATAATGCAAGGATTACGTTAGGCAAGATGGAAAGAATTTTTGAATGCGTCGCTGATCTCTTCACTGAAAACCAGTTTCTGCGGGCTCAAAACTTAGAAATCCTGCAGGAAGTATCTCATCTGAAGAGCCAACTTGAAGAACTTAACAGCATGACTATGAATAGTTTCACTTCGAAGCCTGGCCAAGGTGCAGGATTCCCATTCACCTCTTCTATACTCACCAATGGGATGGCACATAACGAGAATGGTGTAACAGCATACAATCAGACTTCCGCACTGAAAAAGAACCCAATGCGGAATCAAAAAGAAACCTATGAGGTATCAACGTATGAAAGTAACGCTGCATGTGTAGATCCCCTAGCTCTCTTTACAGCAGGCCGAACGTGCACACCTCACCAGCTTGACGCACCGAATCAAATTTTGGATAGATCCATGATTACAAATACCATTCATCCCAATTCTGTTAGTAGACACTGTCAGGAAACTCCTACAGAAACTCACCTTGGCCCCCACTCGTGGGGTGAGGTTGTCGCCGGGCCGTCCCCTCATGTATCCAAAGGAAACACAACGGAGGAAAAGCGCGAAACGGCAAGGATGGTACCTGAGACACGAAGAAACAAGAGATCGAGAAGATCATATATAACTGGGACAGCCCCAACTACTTGGCTCAAGACTAGTGGCAACGTAGCACACGTCGACCAACAACCCACTCGCAAAAGCCTATTCATCTCACGATTGGCTCCACACACAACCTCTGAACAAGTTAAAAATGGCATAAGTGATAATTTGAATATATCCGTTGATGTATACCAACTACCCACAAAATGGCCTTCTTATTCATCTTTCAGGGTTCATCCTTTGGTCCGCTATTATTTCTTATCTACATCAACGACCTGCCAAGCATCTTGGAGACTACCAAATCAAAATCAACATATTTGCAGACGACATAAAAATCTATAAAACAATTCGTTTAGGATGATGCAGTACCAGTGAGTGCATCATCCTAAACGAAGCTCTTCAACGAGTTATTCGGTGCCTGAAGGAGAACAAAACGGCAGTCAATGAAAACAAGTGTGCGCCGATGAGCTTTGCTAATGCACAAAAAAAAACAAACTTAATTTTTCTTATTGTGTCAACAACAAGGCAATCAAAAAAGTTTTATTAAAGAATCATTTTCCTTTCATGTCCATGTCTCTAACATTGTGAAGGCAGCTAGCAAAAACCAGATTTCGTGAAAAGAATTAACCGCGACTTCAATCAGTTGGCACTTTTCATCTTTCTTTGCAAAATCTATGTTAGGCCAGCCCTAGAATTTGCCTTCCAGGTCTGGTCCCCACATGTTGCTTACCAAAAATTAGAAATTGAAAATATTCAAAAAAGAGCAATCCAGTACGTTTGCTTTAAAAGTGGCCTTGAACACATTGAGAAATCCTACCAAGAGTGTGGTGTTTGGACTCTTTGGACTCGAAACGCTGGAAGAAAGAAGAGATAAAGCCGACTTACTCCTTCTTAACCAGCTGTTAAATGGTACCCTGAATTGCCCTCATCTTGTCTCACAAATAAACTTCAACGCTCCGACAAGAGCTTTAAGAAACCATCCACTGCTGAAACCATCCTATGCGAGAACAAATTATGGATTCTACAACTTCTATAAGAAGGACTGCAAGATCATTGAACAAAGCAAATGTGGAGATATTTGACACCCCCGGACACTTCAAGAGGCAAATGAAATTGCTAACCTCATCCGTTACCTGACCTTAAAATGGACTCTTCTTGCAAGTTCTAAGACTTTGATTGTGTAATGTGTGTGAAGAAATAGCAGTGCTCTGCCTTACTCCTACCGGTTCACTTAAATAGGACGGATGAGTCCTACTTTAATTTATTTAGTTTTATTTTTTATCTGTACATTTCAATTCACAATAGTCTTCTTATGTACATTTACTTTTTTCTTTACTTTGGGCAATGTATACTCCAAGCTTCTGCTTTGAATCTGAGTAATAATGCTTTGAAGCTACATTTCATTGTTTTTCATTGCCGTTTTGTAGCTGTTAATAATAATAATAATAATTAATAATAATAATAATAATAATAATAATAATAATAATAATGAGCCAATCGCGCTGATATTTCACCTTGGAAACCTCTTTGAGCGACTACTCGCTTGTAGAATTAATTTACTCCGTACAGAAAGTGATCTTGCACCCTCATTACAATTTGGATTTAAACCTCAGCGCATTGTGTGAATTATGAAGAAGAATTTAGGCTAAGATGCATTTAGGGCTAAAGCCTCCTGTATCATACACCATCAGGCATCCCTCATATTGTGCAGTTATACTTCATAACTGTTTTGCCATCATTGCATCACTTGGGTACCTACCCACCCACCGAAGAAGGGCCAAATAGCCCTGAAACTGTGCCGGCGGGGGGGGAGGGCTGATGGCCACTGATTTTCCCCCGAATAGGTAACAACAATCTTCTCTACTGGGAAAGCGTTGCCTATTCGAGGAATATATGAGCTTTGTATGTGAGTGAGCTGAAGGAGCAACTGTCCCTTTCTTCCTTCTGCGGCATTTCCTTCCTGTACCTCTCCTACCATTTATCACCTTCCTACATCTTTATCTCTTTTCTAAGTCTAATAGGGATAGTATGAGGATAACTGAGAACTTTATCCCATACCATATTTCAAAACGGTGCCGTCTGGGTGGTTGTACCTATCTGAGAATAAGTAACATTAGTCTTCTCCTCAGGTGAAGCGTTAGTTACTCGAAGTAGTGGAATGTCATGGCAACTCGTTGTAAGGTATTCACAATATGAGATATAACTTAAAACGATGTCGCCTTACACATATTCTGTTTATTCAGAAATGGCTGTGTATTAATGACGCTATTTTTGTATATACATAGAAGAAGAATTTACTAATTGAAAAAGAGTACTGAAAGATCCGCCTTGTCTTTTATTCATTGATTTTAAAGGACGACACTGTGGTGCGGGACTGTCCTTCTTAGGCTCGGTCTGGCAAATTGTCTTTATTTATTTTTATTCTGTTCAAAATTTATTTTTTAAACCATTGTATATGAATCTGGTCAATGTTCCAGTGTGTCTCGAGGTTGCCCGAATGGTCTGTTCTTTGTACAGTGGGGAGCAATCTCTTTATAGACGACTGGCTTACTAAAGATGTTGATCTCAATAAGATACCCCTAAATTTAATTTTGCAAATATTTCTTTGGATTTTACAGCAGTTCCTAAAGAGGCGAAGGTGAAATGCTGGAATATTTCATTAAGAAAATGGCAGTCTAGATGGTCCGTCTCCTCCAGTGTCTTTTGTCCCTCAGCTCTCATTTACATCTGTCAAGAATATCCAAAAGTGGTTTTTCCAAGGCTTTTCTCGTCTTACATTTGAACGGGCCATGGTTCGCGAAATGCGAAAATACACCCCTTAATCTTTCACCCGCTGTCGTGTTTTCTTCCATGATTGTTACCTCTGCCAAGATCTTCGTGTGGAAATATCGAGCGTGGTTTAACCAACTTTAAAAATACTTTTGATGAATATCAGCCGGTTTGTTTCGGAAGGAGTAGCGTAGGAGGCAGTCGAGCCCATTATTGGAAACGAAAGGTGAGCGCTGAAATCGATATATAATTCCCAGGTTTCCTTGTCCGAAGGGGGGACGAGCATTGCCCATGAATCTAAGACTTTAGCGGAGTGTTTATTGAGTAAATGGCACGAGGTCAGCCGGCTTGATCGTAGGCGAGTGCTATAGAAGACAGCAATTGCGAACAACTTGGGTAGGAAATCGCAGAAAATGGATGGGTGTTTCAGGCAGCTCGCGCAGTCGCTGAGATGCTTTACCATTGACGTAATAAATACAAGACGAGCGAACGCAGCAGTGTCGAGATATTCCATTTGTGTGGACGAAAGGTGATCGATACTGAGCGTGTGTTTCGGTGCGCACCGCGTTGCGCGCAAAGGAAGCGATATTTCTTCTGAAAGGGCAGAAGAATTCAGGGTTGCGCTCACTTCCATTTGATCGAGGAGGAGTGGCAGGCTGGACGTTGTGGGTGGAAGATTAAGAGGGGGAGTGACCTCCGAACAGCGAAGTGTGTGCAGATTCAATTCTGAGTTGTGGCCCCAATCAGTTCGGACCGGTTTATGAGAACGAAATTTCCCTCTGGATGGGGGAGGGGAGGGGGGTTTATCGCGCCGTTCCTTGGAACAGTGCCAGCTGTAATGAGGCTGTCATATTTCTCAGTCTGTAACGTTGGTAGAAAGGTCATCCGGAATATTAATAATGCGAGGTCCGCTGCAGTTGACGAGAATGTTAAAGGTCGAAGGCAAACCAGATTATCGTCAGTTCTCCGTTTAACTATTAAAGTCGTGACCTTAACAGGCGGAAGGTCGAGCCTTTGTTGGCGTTCAGAAATGTTTAGAAACGAAGAAGCAAACGAAGGTGGGGAGTGGAATCTTCAGGGAACAGTTTTCTTTGCTACGTCGTCTCCTTCGTCGCAAATTTGGCCCCGAGTATATTTCTCCTTCAAGTATCCCCCCCCCCCCACACCCAGTTCGTTTCTTGTAATGCCATCAAAAGAAATTTCTCCCGAGGCTTATTGTTAAGATTGGCTTCCAAGGGGCATTTGTTTTGTACCAAGCGGGACCCCCCGATGATTCGGGCACTCAGAAACTATCGTTTCCTGACTGAGCAGTGCCGATAATGTAGATGTTTGCAACGAGCCAACTTGATTCATAGAAGAGAACTTAAGACAGTAAAACGCTTTTATGAAACCTGTTTCAACCTGGCTCCAAACGAAAATCCAAAATCGACCACTTATTATCATTATTCAATTTACTGCATACGCTTCACCCCTGAAGAGCCTCCAGCTAGGAGGGTGGGTGCTTCTACACATTTGTACGTTATAACTTAGACAGCAAACATAGAAGTCGTACATAAACATTAGTTTCTATAAATATAATGCAACGAATAACATCTAATGCAAGAAAATAAAGCGCATACACATAAACATATAGAGTGACGCAACGGCGCCTCCGTAGCCAGGTGGGCAGGAGCAGCAATGCGTAGCACACGCTTCTTGATTAGACCGGGGTTCGAACCCGTGACCACTAAATACGGAGGATGCCGAAAGGTCAGGGAATCCGCATCCTCGGCATATCCCCCAAGCAATACGGCCTTAGTTGCTAATGCTCCTAAAAACCAAATAACAACATGACACAACAAAAGGTAGAGACATTTAAATGCGTACGTATAACATACAAAATACCAATAACCTACAAATAAAATTTAAAACAAATTAATTCTTCAGCGAAGTAGAGTTCAACGGAGATTCCAACCTGAAGGAGGTAATCAGGAAACTTCTGCAGTTCTATAGGGTGGTACATGTCCTGTATCTTCTCGGATCTGTACGCTTTCTCATCACAGAACTTGTGAGGATCAATTTTCAGGGTGTTGTAAGTTTAGAGGACGTTAGACGGAAGAAATCTTCTAAGCGTAGTTAAATTCTGTAATAAGATTGTTACTGGAATCCACGAGTCATTGCAAAGGACGAGGGAAAACCTATAGGGCCTACAAAAAGATTGTGGACATTTGGGGTGTCAAGACGATCGGTGAGAGATTGCGCAGATTTCCTGCAATGAGCAACGGATTACAAGGGGTGCAACCAAGGTTTGCATACATTCTAGAACGCGAGATGGTGAAAGGGTGGCCATTAACACGGTTCAACCACCTAAAAATCCAGTACTCGATACCCATGAATTTTTGATGTTAGTGAGGGAAGCAGAGGGCCAGATCCTCGAGGCATAAATGGGAATCGGAAAAAGACATGTTTGTATGTAGTGAGTGGCAAGATTTTGGTTGTTTACTCCAGTAAGTTCCTCTCTTATTGCCCAAATTTCTGACAGAGTTTTTGCTTTAGCGTTGGCAAAGTACTGTTGGAAGGTCAGGACTTCATCCCAGGTGAGCCCTAAATAAGTGTGATGAGAAACCTTTTGGACTCTAATACCATTGACGTAGATGTCTATTGTTCATCTTCTTCTTCAGGTTGGTGAAAGACATTTGTGCTGACTTGGTCGGATTTATGGATAGGCCAATATTCTCAAGATAACGGTCAAGTTCTATTAGGGCTCTGGCAAGGGCGTTGATTGTCAGATTTGTCACCGTGTTTTTATTTTAATTTTTTTTTTTTTTATTAATAACAAGATACAGAACAGGTAACCATGAAGAATGTATCTGAGATCAGAACAATGCACGCAATAACAATAATAAGAGATCCAACAGGAAGATAAACATTGATTCGAACAATGTTTAATTAAAATCATACATAGAAAAGAGTTAAGTTAAGATACCAGTAAAACAAATAAATTAATTAATTAGAGAATATGAAAATAATAAAAGAAATAATAATAATAAACTACAATAATTAGATGAGAGTTAGTCACTTTGCAGTTGAAGAGAAGAGGCAAACTTGTGGATGGAGTTCATCACTCATTGGGAGTTGTCAAAGAAGTCAATCAGAGAGTCATTTGCTGATTTGCAGATTCTGTTCAGTGGACTGAACTTCATAAAGTCCGTGTTGGCAGAGTCAAGGCGAAACGGTGTAAGGTTCCTGACTTGTCTACAGGGAGCATTGAAGTTCATTTTCCTAAGAATATCAGATGCTTCATAAGTTCCAGTGATATAAGCTTCAGGCTAGAAGGGCGATGTCAGCAGTAACTCTTCTAGTGCACAGAGGCCTCAGATGAAAGTAATCACACAGTGATTCATAATACACTGAGTGATAGAATAGAGGATTGCAGTACGTAAGGTAAAGGACAAAATTTTTTTGGACTGCTTCAATTTTGTTAGTTAAAGTCTTTGTGTGAGGATTCCAGATGGGTGAATTGAATTCAAGGATTGGCAGAACAATAGTTTTATAAAGGATAACCGCATATCTGTAGTTTTTGAATTTGTAAGTGTTCCGTTTGATGAATCCCAGTGTTTTGAATGCTTTGCTGGTGATTTTAAGGACATGGGCATCGAATTTAGCACTGCTGGAGAAGAGAATCCCAAGTCGTTAACTTGGTCACACCTTGCGATGATCTCAGAGTAAATAGTTTCGACGAGATGAGGAGTTTTATATCATCTGCGTAAGAGCTGCAGTCAGGATACGTAGACAGAAAGGGGTCCAAGACGGTAGCAAAAAATAGGGCAGAAAGGACGCCACGTTGGGGGACTTCTCTTTAGCTGACGTGGTGCGATTGAAAGGTCCTGTGTTCAACCCTCAAATGCCTTTGTTTGAGAATGGAAACGACGAGTTTTATAAGCCGCCCTCTATTCTGAAATGCCTTTCAAGTTTTGTCAACAAGGCATTGATTGAGCCATTGTCGAAAGCAGATTTAATGTCTTAAAAGATTACATCAAATGCTACAGGGCATACACTCTTTGGACGGCGATCTCTGCAAGTTCGCAGTCGATGAGAAATATAGGCAGAACGTACTCGGTCGACTTCCTTCTAAGGATCACGTCACAGGATATTAGAACTTGTTCCCGAGTACTTGTCCATCACTGCCATGGGTTCATAAATAAGTGTGATGAGACCTTTCTGGAGTCATAATGCTGATTTTTTTTCCATCTTTGTTTATTATGTTGTGTAATTTCTTTCATGTAAATCCCTGGCTTGTAGCCGTTAAGGGAGTTGTATACTTCGCAGACAATCTGCAACTGAGATGAGCAGTAGCTGAATCAACCGATAACTGAGATTCTGTCAGAAAAAGTACATGTGGTTGGGCAGACTGCAAGTGGAAAGGGACATCGTTGAGGTTAGAATTGAGACCACGTATATTTGTGAAATGAATTAGGAAGTCCTTGGGAGGTTTAGATCTTTTCGCAGATAAGCTTGCTGTATTAGTTTGACAATTCATCGTGTATTCAATAGTAAGAAAAAGTGAGGAGGGGGGACATACTGTATGAAGTAATGAAATTTTTGGATACGGCGTACACGTGGTACGAATATACCCAGATCGTTGACATACACACTACTCGGACTCCCTCCAGTCCCGATCTGTCTGGTAGAGTTAGCAAGATTATATACTAGCTGATCCGGAAGCCTCCTAGAAAGTTACCAATAGGTTCGGTCCGGTGTACTAACTAGCGGCCGGCCTGCGAACACCGTTTTAGAGCTGTACCCTCGAAATGTAAGGAATATTGGATCTTGCCACGATGTTCATCATAACCTCAAAATGATCAGTCATACTGCATGATGGAAGCGGTGGGGAAGGGTTGACCGGATCTTAGCCCTGGAGAGTAAACATGGGCAATTTAGTAAGGTTTATTTTGGTACAAGAATTGCAGATCAGCCCGAGGCATTTAATAATCGTTTCTGTATTCTCGCCACATATTTTACAATTTAATAGATCAAGAATAATTTCTTGTTAATCCATAATATGAAGTTAGAATGTGATTCCGAATAAATTCCTCTGCTATGTTTAGTGTACTTTTAAACTTTCTAGTTTTTGCAGCGTTCGACTAAAACGGCAACGTCCGCTGGACTTAGCGTGGTGCTTTAATATTTTAATTAAACTAAACTATTCGGTGTGAATGCAGTCGCCAGTGATTAAGTAAACTCAATAGAAGTGTCGTCGCTGGCCGTCTCCTTCATTCAAGACAATCCTACTGACATTTGACATACATCAGATTTACTTAATGTTCGTTATCTCGAACAGATTGTAAATGAGCATTATAGTAAAAAAAGAAAACAAAAAAAACCCAGTGTTCTCGGTGATTAAAGGATTATTATTCGGCCACCTGTGGAGTGGTACCTTTTGTTTAACCATTATTGCTTGCGGCGTTATCTTAAGAATATTTGGGAGAGCTAGTCTTCCTTCTTTCTTGTCTACTTACCTCCGAAGCATTTACACGTGGTGGACCCCAAGGGGCTTATCCCGATAGTAATATATCTTGAACAAGTTCTTGTTGTTGGCAGTTAATCTGCCCAGCGCATAGGATCGCCTCATTTTCATCTTAAAATACGAATAATATTTTACCTGTGCAAATCCGGTACTTGATTGATGTATCGTCTTGTTCAGCTCACAAAGATCAATCCAGCCATCACAAATTATAAGTTAAACTGTTCAGAAAACCTAGTAGAAATACCTGAAAACTAAGAACACTAAAATCAGGCTGCTAAACTAATTGGCGCAAGCGCAGTCGTCTCTGCAGATTCCCTTCGTCATCCTTTTTCTTTAAACGACAGTCCGTCCGTTTTTCTCCCACGTCCAGCCAACATTCATTTATAAGATTTAGCTGTGCGGATGGCCGTGGGCGAAATGACCCCTCTATTTGTGTGTGGATCCTGATTCTCGAAAAAATTCACTCTGTTAATTGGTTCAGTGTAAAGGAGAATGTCTTTTCCCCCCATGTCTGTGGAAGGTGTGAAACTTCGGAGTCCGGTTCTGGTGGTCCGGGATGAGAAACCAATCCCTCTTTAGTCGCGTGAGTCTTCACCAGAGTGAACGTCAAAATGGCGTTCACTCTGGTGAAGTGCAAGCGAAGTTTTGTGAACGTGGACAAGTTATTAGAGACGGAGAGTTTTACAAATACGAAGTGACTTTCGACGTATGAAAGGGAAATTCAGGGCAAAAAGAAGCCAGTAGGTCGTCCTTCTCACTTTAATCCTCGGGACAGCCTGCATCCGTCCTGTCAGGGACTCATCCCAGTGTCGAGGGCCTGCCACGAGGATAAAGCTGTTTAATTTTGAGCAAATTTCTTTCCTCCCGCAGTTGTTACAAATTGTACGGTTGGCTATCTCTCCAAGATGGATTCACTCTCACGCTCACGTTTCTTAGTCTTTGCGACAAGGCGCCTTAACGTGTAAGAAGGACCAAACTAAAAAAAAAAAAAAAACTATTATTTTTAGGCCACCCGAATAATGAAATTATTAGTAAGAAGAACCCATTCGCCGATGGATACATTGCATCGAAGAATGGATGCTCCTTGTCGGAAATAATTTACAACCCGTGTCATCCAAATCTTGCTCCGCTGGTAAGAAGGAGGGAATGCTACCCGCACCACTACATCGCTTCCAGCATGCACTGTTGGCACCTAGTACAATGGGTCCATGGACCGATGTTGCTCTCGCCGTATCCCATCAGCGGGAAACAGCAGGAACCGGGATTCGTCGGATCAGGCAACGTT
Source organism: Mastigoproctus giganteus (assembly GCF_048544385.1). Taxonomy (NCBI): domain Eukaryota; kingdom Metazoa; phylum Arthropoda; class Arachnida; order Uropygi; family Thelyphonidae; genus Mastigoproctus; species Mastigoproctus giganteus. The sequence continues at coordinate 231,399,036 of NC_143584.1, forward strand.
TTTCCAATCCTCTAGTGTCCAGCGTTCGTGTTGAGCCTCCTGAACCATAACGTTATTGCTTTTGATTCGCAGCAGTGCAATTCAGTTGGCTACCCCACGCGTGACATGGTACAACGACGAGGTGTGCCTTTTTGATTATCGCTGTTGAGTTCGGTCGCTGTTTGCCCGATTGTAGCCTTTCGGCACAAATAGCGTCAGCCTCCCTTCGGATTAACGAAATATTTACTGCCGCAGGATCATTTTTATTATTAACATCAGTTTATTTCTCTTAGGAGAACACCCGGTTGCAGCAACTGGCCAGGGGGTGATCATACATATACAACTACGTTACAAAATGTCATACAATTATACAATACACGATATCTGATTTATAATTATCTGAAATATTTGAGAATATTTGAGTTATTAATTACTCGCAAAGGCTTTTACTACTGTAAACTGGTAAGAACATAACACCGTGACAATTGAAGCATACCTTCTGCTTAAACACACACAAGGGGGAGCTTCACCTTATTTACATAAACACAAATATTTACAGCCAAACAACGTACAGCATATGAAACCACGTGAGAACAGGAATGACCACGATACAGTAAAATAAAAATTTGACAGCAGTCGTCTTATTCTGTTAGAGTGGAGTAGGTAGGTACCTATTTTTTGATGAGGTCGGGTTTCCTAAAGCCCAGTCGCTCGTGCCTGGCCGAACAAGGTGCTGAAACTGTATCCTTACATCTGTATTTGCAAGAAAGAGTTTCTGAGAACTTCCTTTCTGCAGGATTTGCAATTGCAGAGCTTTTGAGGATTGATATTGAGGTTGTTGTTGGAGTAGCTGGATGGTGTTTGCTGGAAAGAATCTTCCGAGGCTATCCAACTGCGTCAATGCCGCTTTCAGTTGTGGTTCCTTATCTGCAACTCGTCTTGGTTTTTCGCCGGGTATTATTATCCACTCTCGGGCTTTCGGTGCATCCAGGCGTCCCTCTCCTTAAAAGCTGAGCGAGGGTCATTATGTTTCTGGACGTGATTATTTGTCTCCAGGGTGTGAACTCTAAATTGGAGTATAGTATAGCTCTTGAGATGGTAAAAGGCTTAGCTGAAATTGTGCACGGCCATCTCAAGAGCCAGTATTCGAGTCCTAGAAAGACTTTGATACTGCTTTCGGGAGCTGAAGACCAGATTTGCGCCGCGTATAGGGGAACAGGAGGAACACATCTGTTGATGTATTGCTTCATCAGACCGGGGTTTCTAATACCGATGAGCTCCTGTCTGCCCAAAGTTCCGCGTATGTTTTGTTACAAATGTATGCGAAGTGCGGGCGGAAGGTCAGGCCTTCGTCCCATCATCATTGGCTGGTTTTGGACTAATGTGGACACACCCGAGACAGAGTCGTACGTGAAAACCCAAGCAGGGTCGACGTTCCGGAAATGCTCATAGGGATGTGTCTGCTGCCGAATACACCTTTCAACAGTTATGACGTCAAGTTATTATTATTATCAGTTTATTTATGTAACACCCCTGTGCAGACATCATTTAGGAGGGTGGCTAATATAGACATCCTACAACAAATTAGATGGCAGCACTGAAAATCAGAAAGTACATAAGAATAAATACATCAACAGTCAGTCACTCGATGCAAGCAACATAAATACAAGCAACAGTCACTACGAATGAATCTAATGGAATTTCTGGAGTCCTTACAGAGAGAGTCTTTTGAAGATTCTTTCATTACAGATGATTAACAGTTCAAATTCCACACAAATGTACACTCTCCTCTTCATTCAATTTGTAGTATAGTGTACAAGTCTGTTGCTGTCAACTTCCTGTAGGATTATTCATGGCAGTACCTGTTCCGATCGATTTTCAAGTCTCTAAAGAGCTCCAGAGTATTAGCAGGAAACAGACGCCTGCCTTAATCCCCCAGACTATAAGGGTAGCAGAGCCGGGCCTCAGGGCGTGGCCTGTCCACAAGATTGTCAATTTGAGGGGAATCTAAACTCCCAGTCAGAAGTTGTGCAGATGTTACGCGTGGTGACCATCTGTGTAAGTTCATCTGAAGGAAGAGGTTTACCGATTAAATTAACTGATCGTTGTTTCCGTGTTTATCACGTGCGCTTTACTCGTGCAAGGAGTGTAGTGTGCGAAGTAGTGCTCTCTTGAAAATTGACCATCGATGGTGATATTTAGTAATTTTTGCGACCTACGCCCTTCTTGGAAGATTTCTACTGTCTTTTAGAAGTTGGCAGGTACCTTTTTATTCAGATAAATGCACCTTTTGATCAGTTGAGGGAAGATTTGAGTAACGCTAATTGTGGCGCCATAAATGGCGGCTTGGAAACGATTGTTATATTAACATAGTGGTTTGTGGTTGCAGATTGTCTGCCATGTATCACTTGAACTGTGGGATTATGTTCAGCTGAAGTCTTTAAGCGCACACGAAGGATTAACAGGCCCCCATGGCAAACATCGAGGACCCAGCAGTGAACTGAAACCGATCATGTATTTCCCCCACCTCCCCTCGTCCTGCTACACGGGCTGAGGAGCTTGTTTCTGCGGCCTGTGTGCAGGACGGAAAACGCCATCTCTCTCTCTCTCTCTCCCTCTCCCTCTCTCTCTCTCTCTCTCTCTTCCTTTTTTTTTATTATTATTTTTTTTCTTTCTTCTTTTTTTTTTCTTTCCAACTCTTCTTTTCTCTTCGCGTTCTACAATCAGTCACATGGTTTTTTTTTCTTTTGCGTTCTTATGGTTTTTTTTTATTATTATTTTTAATTTTTTATATATTATTTTTATTTTGTTGTTTCGCGTTCTACAGTAATATCACATTTTTATTTTATTATATTTTATTATTATTTTCTTTTTTTTTTTTTCTCTCTCTCCTCTGGAGTAGGCCCGCTAGAGGAATCTGCCCACATTTTGGCAACATCAGGTGGATCAGAGTCTCGTATGGAGACAGTACGTATTTTGCTGGGACTGGCCCACCTTCCAGTGGTGTGGACGAGCACCCAGAATCGTGTGTCCAGGTGAGTGATGCTTCTGGGTAGCCAAGAGGCCAGAACAGAACAACAGAACACACACACACAAACCTACGTCACACACATATCTGGCCCATTTAATGTAGTGATTCTGTTCTTCAGTGAGATACGAGGCGGAGTTGAACAGATGTTCTAGGAGCCGCCCTTGACAAAAACACATATCCATGTCCACACATGGGATTATGTTGAAAGGTGTATTGTATTGAGATCGTCATTTTCTTCGAGTTGAATACTAATTTTGTTAGGGTTTACATTGCACAATACTAATCTGGTTATTGTTCCGATCTCTGTTTAAATTACTGGAAGTATCAGCTTCTGTACCTGTGATATCATTGGACAGGAGAGAGATTATTGTGTATAAATAGTACTGAGTTAATCGGAATTTGTTGGATGTGACATCGATAGCAGAAATTCTAGTGTTAGCAAATCTTCAGCAGGATCTGAGGGGACGGTAGGTAGTTCACCACTACTTCTACCCAAGATACCGCAGTTGCAATTTCAGCAGGATCTGAGAGGAGGAAAGACAGTTCACCGCTGCTTCCATTCAAGACATCGCAGTCGCGAGCTGAGTTAAAGAAATTAGGTGAATTTGTACGCTCTAGTGGGTATAGTCATGGTTCGATCAGACCGTATGGAGGTGGTGCAAGTATTACATAATAAGGCAACTGATAATGAGCAAGGTTGCGATCGTGTTAATAAAAATGAGGTTATTCCTACCAATGAGAATTTTATACCTACTAATGAGGTTGGCAAAATCACTGATGGCATTGAGATGGTGCAAGCTGCGTCTTTTATTTACGATGAAATATCGAAAATTCGTAAAGACATTACGGGTTTTCTCTTTGGTGAGACTAACAAAGTGAAGAAAAGGCTGGCGATATAAAAATGGATAAATCTTGAGACTGTTGCGACTGCATTGATAATCGAGAATGAGAGGACTCAATTATTAGAACAAGTGATATATACTTCTTCAACATTGCCTATGAAAAGGGTGAAAGTTGATAAGCAGTTGGGTATTTCTTTATATGGAGCTGAGGAAATCGAAGTTGACCGGAACAGTGAACTGCTATTTGGCAAAGTGCCCACGCGTTCATATGCTGACACTGTTAGGGAACCGCAGAAAAAGGTAGGTGAATCTAGAGCGGACGAGAATGCGATGATACTTAGAGCTCCAGATATCAATGAGTTGAAAACCAGTTTGGAAGTCAAGAACGCAGCGAGAAATACTTTAAAACTAAATTTAAGGCGGTTAAAGTAAAATCATGGAGGATGGTTCAGAATAAGTGTGTTTTTCTTCAGATGGATTCAAAGTCAGATTTGATAAATATTTCCTCATCAGACGATTCGTCTGCAATGGGAATAACTGCAGGGACCCCTAAGAGAAATAATCCCGCTATTATAATTTATGATATTCCTTAGGATATGAATCAGGACGAGATTGTTGAAGATCTATATTGTAAAAATCTTGAGAAGTACGGGCTAACATTTGACGAGGTTAAAAGAGAAACTACATTTAGATTTATGACGAGGTCGAGGAATTCAACTACGGTCCATTGGGTGACCAGCTTTTCTCCTAAGATATATAAAAATACATCGCTGCATTAGAAATAATATATTTGTCTTTAATTCGCCGAGACACCGTCAGTTTGCAATTGTGTCAAAATGTTTCTTGTCTTCGTTATGGCATACAACTAAGTATTGTTCTCATAACTCCCCACCTTGTGGACATCGTGCCGGGAGTGGACATGTATTTGCGGAGTGTCCGAATAAAGATCTGTAACTGTAATAGGAGGAGGAGGAGACGGGATTTCCATCATTCAATCCGTGATGTCACGTGTCCTGAGTAGTTAAGAACTATGGAGTTAGTTAAAGCAAGACCAGCATATGAATAACACATCATTACATGATTTAGGTAGCCGAGTGGTCAGGGGCAAGAGTGCAATAGCAGACGCTCTTTGAGTAGACCGGGTTATTGTCCTTTTCTCTCAACATTAATCGTTGAGGAGGCTTCCATATCCTGCAGTGGATTGATAATGGCTGCAGTTTACCTTTTTTTTTACGCGATTGAAGAAGTAGCACTGGTTCAAGTTATTCGGGAAGTGTTGAAGGAACCTTACCTCGGGGAAGTGCTGTTAGAACTAGTGTAAGTATTATGCAAATTAATGCGTAACATTCGAAGCTAATGGCAGATGAAATACGTCGATCTACTGAGGAAAATCAAATTGATATAGTTTTTTTTTTTTTTTTTTTGGTAGTTGTTGGCGCATCGGCTTCTGTGGCCATAATGCACCTCCCAAGGTTTTTGCAGTACTTGGATCCAAGCCCGAGGCGGGAATCGAACCCGCGACCTTTGGGTTGCCAGGCAGGCACTTTACCCACCTGGCCATCCCGGTCGGCTATTGATATAGTAACACTGCAAGAGCCGTGTTATGGATGAGGGTGCCCTCAGACCAGTCAGCTAAGATAATAGGATGTTCTTTGTGCTCCAGAGTAATACAGCCTGTTCAAGATGATCCTAAGGCGGGAACAGTCGTTATAAATTAGGATATGGATGTGGTTGGTTGTTATTTATGTAATGCTTTTGCAACTTCTGTTATGGTTACGTTAAATCTTTTGACATTTTATTTAATATCACTTTATCGTGCTCCATCAATGGACTTAATGATTGCTATTTGGAGTATGCATTAAGTTGTTTAAGGTCCAACAATTTTATTATTACTGTCGATGCCAATGCAAAATCTCAGTTATGGCATAGCCGAATAACGGATATGCGTGGTTTACGACTTGCAAAATTAATTGGGAGTTACAATCTACATGTCATTAATACACCTAATCAATTGTCTACTTTCTATGGGCAATGGGAGAGTCGAATATTGATGTAACCATAATAACCGAGGGAATGAGACGGCAAGTAAGACACTGGCGAACGATAGCGGACTGGACGTCGAGAGTGACCATCGGGCTGTTTTGTTTCATCTCGATATTTTTCCGCAATCTTCAGTTGGGGGGCCTCGACTTCCCGAACTTATTAGGTTTTTACTAGATCGTATGTATAGCTTAGCTTAATTTTCAGCACTCACCTCATAGTAATCCGCTTAGCTGGTGGAGAGTTTTACCACATACATAGTGGTTATAGGATTCTAATAACTTACAGGGATTATGGGTTTAAAACTAAGAATAATGAAGAAAAATAGAAGCTAATAGCCGCGCACGAGTGACTTTCGAAATTCGTCCTCAGTTAGCTATAGTGGGGGGGGGAAGAGGCTTGTTTTGACGCCAAACAATTTAAATTCCAAAATAACATGTACGAACAAATTTTCGGCCTTCCTAGGGGCCTCGCTATCTTTGCCCCTTTATCCGAGATCTACCTCGCATCTATCGAAGAAAAAACTCTCCAACCCCTTCCCCCAGGAATTAAACTTGTGGGGGGGGAATGTAAGATGATTTATATATATATATATATATTATTTATTTATATATCTTTGTATCCTTTAGTTTTGTTCCCCTATTTAAATATATATCCCCTTTATAATACCTCCCCACTTGCGCATCTGACTGTTACTTCACAGAAAATTCTAAGTTCAAGGGGAAAGCTCTTATATGTGTTTAATTCCCTTTGGTTAGGCTTGTGCTCAGAACAACATGAAACACACAAATGTTGTATATAAAAAAATCAGTTTATTAGACATATTTACATGAGCATATTAAAACCAAAATAATTGAATTCATACATATGACAACATGATTTGGTCTCACCTACATGTGTATATATATCATATTCATACATCAGTAAAAAATCATCAACAAGCTAATATCAATCCCTTCCTTTGTCCTGCATCAATTAAATACCATTTGTAATATTTTATCCTGCATCAATTAAATACCATTTGTAAAAATTATCAATTCCATTCTATCCCTTTCTACATATGTTTAATACTGCATCAGTTAAATACCATTAACAAGAATTATCAATTCATTTCTACATATACTTAATACAGCTTCATTTAGATACCATTAATAAGAAACATCAATTCCATTCTATCCCTTTCTACGTTGTCATATATCCAACATTTTAAATATCTTATCTAATAAATTTCCCCCTTTTTAATGTTCTTCCTTCCTGATTCTTCCCTAAACTATCTTTACAATTAGGTATTTCTAAAATCCTGCTGACCAATTTACTGGGTTTCTACAGTTCTTGGTGTGTGTGAAGGTACTACTACAATCTAGCCACTTACTTGTAGAACTCGGCGTGGCGTCATCTTTTGTCCTTCCTGTCACTGGTTGGGGCGGCGTCTTACTATTCTCGAAGAAATTTGCACGGGTAGTAGGGCTGCCAAGTAGGTTTCGGCTTCATTTATTCAGCCCGCTTCATGCACTTCTTCTGTTCCAGTATGGCTACTCTCGTGTTCGTCGGAGTTCCGATTCCATCCTATTCAGCACTTTGCCTTCCAAGATTTCAGGAATCTTGGTCTTTAACGGCAAATTTCATTCTACCTTTTTCTTGTGAGAGACTCGTTGTATCTTTCACATATTTCTTCCCAACTCCTAGACGTTCCAAAGAGCCAACATTGACTATGTTCCACTCAAAAAAGAGAACTCTGACTTTCTCAACGACTAACCCATTCTCTCGCACCGACCAAAATCTAAACTCTCTCCCTGACTAACCCTTTCACTGCCTTTTTCCTTCCACTTACACCCGATTTCGCCACGCCTATATCCAGTGATTTCTTCCAATCTTACATTTACTTTCGCATTCTATCTCATTCCATTTGTTGGAAAACCCCTTATTCCGCCGGCCCAGTAGCACGTGATCAATACTCCCCTTTTTTTTACAACCTGCTGGATCTGTGGTCATCCGGTGTGCCGTTTGTCCAAAAACAACTCTATCCCTCTCATATAACGCCTTGTCTCCACAGCGTCCTAAAACCACAAAAAGTGACATCAGTGACCACAGCATCTATCTTTGGAAACACGTGTGTGCTGCTTAAGAACCGATTTCCTGTTTGCGGTAAATTTGCTGTACTATTTTGACCCTGCATAAACCTTAACTTGTTTGTCGCACCAGCTGTTTTGCCGTAATATTCTCCGTCTATTCCCTGCTTTAAACGGAAGGTAATGCTGATGGCTCTGTTTTCATTTCTACTACCAACTCATTTTATAATTCTTACTGAACAATTGTTATTGCTGAAACTGACGCTATTGCCATCTTATCCTTCTAGCGGCAGAATCCCACAAGGAAAACTAACTTCCAAAGTCTTTATAAAAAAAATTTATTTTTGTAAGATTTTCAAATCTTACAAACTATACATGAGATATGCAGATGACGTCCTCTTAATAGGCAACAGAACCACCATCGATACTTTACTGAACACCTTTAACACAACACATGAAAGACTCAAATTTATCCTCGAAGTAGAAACCGATAATAAAATTAATTTTCTAAACCTCACTGTATACAAAACAAACACATCTTTAGGCACCAGAATATACAGAAAAAACACACGTACAGGTAAATTCTTACATTACCACTCACACACCCTCTATACATCAAAAAAGCAGTTCTATACAACCAGATATACAACGCTGTAAAATATAGCCACACACAAACAGACCTATCTGTAGAATTGCAATACCTCACCAAAAAATTCATCGACAGAAAATACCCATCACAACTAATAAAAGAAACGATCACCAAAGTTCATAATAACCCTAATAACCCAAACAAAATTATTAACCACATGAACAAGAATAAGATACATAAACCCCTTATCGCGCTCCCATATCATCAACAATACGCTAGAAGACTTCAACAGATTTTTAAGAATACAGATATAAAATTAATATTCACATCGTATAACAAATTAAGTTCCAAATTCAATTCATACAAGACAACACACGAGTACGAGACACAAGATTACAACAACATCATATATTTGATCAGATGCCAATCAGATTGCCAAGCATGTTACATAGGTAGTACAACAGCAAAATTCGGGACATCAAAAATCGCGAACACGCGTGCATACTACCACTTTAATAGCTTCAAATCTAATTCAGCAAGTACAGAACTAACATAACAAGTCCAATCTCAAAATCACAACCCACTCATCGATTCAGCCATCACAGTAGTCAAATTAAATTCCAGCTACAAAATCCTTGGAAACGAAGCCCTCGTCATCGAATGGTTTAAGCGCCATACATCACTCAACGTGTTAAACAAAAAGATTCCCGACAATTCCTCCCCCCCGCATTTGGAATTTAGCACGCATTAATTTTCCACGTGCACTGAAATGCATTTCGGGAACCCAACCCGTATATAACACAAGCGCGCTCTCTTTCCCTCTCCCCCACTATAGCTAACTGAGGATGAATTTCGAAAGTCACTCGTGCGCGGCTATTAGCTTCTATTTTCGTTCATTTAATTTAATTTAATTAGGCAACCACAGAATGGAAGGTGCACTTTCCTTTCTTAAGAAAATTTTTATAGCCCATAACTTAGTTTTTAAACCCATAATCCCTGTAAGTTATTAGAATCCTATAACCACTATGTATGTGGTAAAACTCGCCACCAGCTAAGCGGATTACTATGAGGTGAGTGCTGAAAATTAAGCTAAGCTATACATACGATCTAGTTATTACATTACAGCACATAAGGACTCCTTAAAAAAATCAAGAGTAGGTTTTTACTTAAGACAATAGATTGGTCTTCATTTGAGCACTGGTCTTGATTTTCCTGTGTATAAGCAAAATCAGTTAGTTGGCAACACTGCAGTAGTACAGTTATTGTTAGTTTTGTACAAACATCTATTTTACGGGCAGCTTATAAATCTGCTAAAAAGAAAGTTATCAATTCAACATCTTGTCCATGGTGGTCAACAGAACGAACTGTTTTACGTAAACCTATAAACCGAGCCAGGTGTCGATATCAACGTCATCGGAATTGGTCTGTGAGTGAGGAGAATCGGCTGCATGAAGTCTACATTCAGTTGAAGAACGCATGCAGGAAGGAAATTGCAGTTGGAAAGCGTGACACATGGCGTTTATTTGTTCAGGAATCTGAAATGCTAACCCGTGGGGGTTACTCTATACAATAACTAGAGGTAAACTGCGAACTGGAGAGGTTTTTGGAACGGTTACGGGAGGTGATCATGAGACCGTTGGTTGGAAAGATTCCATTGAAGTTATAAATAAGTTTTCTGTTTATACTCGAGGACGACTACACGGTAAGAGGAGTTCACAAGCTAGCGAGAATACAAGAAACAGCACCGTATTCAGCAGTCACGGACTTGAACCCGAGTCACTCAAGGCACGTGTACTTATGCACCCGCATGTCTGACCACTCGGCTACGGCGGCCTATATTAAATCGATTATTGCCAAAGGATGATTCCACACATGACACTCAATTGTAATTGGATATTAGATCTGGAAATCGTGAATATGGAACAAATACGTCTACAGATCCATTTTTACCTGAAAAAATTATTGACAGTCATAAAGAAGGTTAAGATTAATAAGTGCCCTGGACTGGATTTATTGGAAAATGCTTTCTTTATGAATTTTCACGAGCTGTTTCCAAATGAGCTTCTTCTGATGTTTAATTGAAGGTGTCTTTCCCAGTGATTGGAAAATGGGTTTACTAAAGCTTATCAAGAAACCAGGAAAGCCAGCATTGGACCCTAGATCATACCGTCCTGTGACTCTCTTGGCTAACTTAACAAGTTATCATTGTTAACAAGTTATAACTTGTTAAGTTACAACAAGTTATAACTTAACAAGTTATCAATTGGGAAATACTTTGAACGGCTTATTGCATTACGAGTCTCTAACTGTTCACATCTAAAAACTTCAAACCTCTAGACTGGCTTCACGCCTGGGAAATCTTGTGAAGATGCTTTGGCTCATTTCTTGGCGCACATTGAGAACTCTGAAGCTGAATATGAATTGGCTATACGTATATATATATTTTGAAGGGACATTTGATTCAGTCTGGTGGGAGGCTACCCTGGCTCAGTTGCAACGTGCAGAACGTTCATTTGAGATCTATAATCTCTTCAGAAGTTTTTCTCTGACTGGTGTGTTATAGTTAAATCTAAGTACTTTTGTGTTAAAAGAGAAGTGACACGTTGGTGCCCCCAGAGCTCGGTGCTGGGGCCTCTCATCTGGAATTTGATGTTCCAAGACTGGTTGGAGCGGTCCTATTCGCGGATTGTAAAATATCTGCTTCTTACTATAGTGATTGGTGGAAGGTCCAGAGCGATGCTAGAACAGAAAGCTAACAACAGATTGAATGATTTATATTCCTGGTCTCAAACTAACAAACTTACTATGATGATTTTTAAAACTAAATTGGATTTAAATCGTCCCCCACAAATAAGCTAAAAGGACGTCAAATACCGATGTGGCTTAGACAAAATATTTGGGAGTACTTAATGATCACAGATTATTATTCCATTCACACCTGAATTTTCTCAGTGAAAAAGATAGGAACTGTTAAAATCCAATTGGGGCCTATCATTGAAAACTTCGAAGTTGTATTATCCGGCGGATTTCTTTCCTATAACCACGTTATAGGAAACGCTACAATTATACGGTTTCGAGCCAAGTTGACACTACAGGGTGCTGACTCTCTTCAAAAATTACAGGTGTGAATTGCAGGCTTCAAAAAAGCGAGAAGTGTTTGTCGTTTTATTTACCAAATTGTTATTTTATATTGTACTTAATACGTAGTCTTATAGTTATAGTTACGCTGGTTATTTTTATTTTTAATTTAGATAGACTTTTTGTAGATTACTACTTAATTTACATAAATCCGTTATTTCGTTCGAATTTTGCAGCCATTGTTTTTGTATAGAGTGGTAGGGAATTCAAATTTTTAATTGTGGTAATTAGGTAGTTCTAACGTATAATTATATAGCGTAATACGCATCACTGCATTTAGTATTCTGTTAAATAGCGTACTATTCACAATTAATCAATTAAATTTATTGATCGTATTAATTTAAAATATCATGCCCCAGACTACAGCAGCAAAGCAACGGGCACAAAGTGGCAGGAGTGCTGTGACTCGGGGGAGAACTGAGGGGGAGAGATTCTCCAACGCTTCGCAGCCTAAACAAATGTGCAACTTGTGAAATGTTTGCCGAACTCTCTGGAACAGAACATGATCTAGCCAAGGAGGATGTCTTTGTGTGTGCCAGGTGCAGAGTGTCTAGAAATTAGGCGTCAACTCAGCATTCTGATGGGCTTCTATGAGAACTTGAGATGTAGGGAAGATGCCCTGGAAGAAATTAATATGAGGGGCCCGTCATTATACTCTGTGTTCTCGTCATTCTGTTACAATACACTGAAGACCAATCTTAACTTTCCTAAAGTCTCTATTTGTTATTAGTCTTTCAGTTATATCAACAATTCTTCATCAATACAAACACTATATTCAATTATCTATCCTTAGAACATTCAAATATTCTCACATAAAATTTACTATATTCAATTATCTGTCCTTAGAACATTCCAAGATTCTCACTATAAACTTTATTATCCTTCTAACATATTATAATCATCTGAACAACAATTTAATCTATTACTTATCTTTCGTTTCTCTTGCAATTTTACAATAACCTTTTTTTTAATTAATTAAACTCTGTTAGTATATATATAATTTACTTAAGAGATAATTTATCTATATATTTACTTCTAGTGCTATCTCTGTTTTTCATTAATTAATCACTATACTGTTTCACTAACAGTATTCTTCTTAACTTACAGTACTTAATAGTATCTCACCTACTTCTATCTTTTTTTTTTCTTTCCTTTCCGCGGAGGTTCCAAGCTTTCCTGGCTCTCAGGGTACCTTCTGGGGATCTCTGATGAAAATCAGCTACACCTGAATTTGCTACAGATGAGTTTTAGGAACTCTTTGCTGCACTGGGACTGGCGTTCTTTCTCCACTTTATTAAAACTTATCACAAGGAAAAACTCATAGGGTGCTACCCTCGTTTTACCGCTTCACCTATTAAGAACTCTTTCAAGAAGAAAGCTTCCCCAGGGCGCTACCCTTCTCTTTTCCCACCACGACCAAACACTCAACTGTTAAGTGACACACATTTCCTACCACAACAGAACCCTCAACTGTCCATGTTACTAACTCATTTTACTTATCTCGACGAAAATCTCGCTGCTGTGTCCGCTGATTATTTCATTTCCCTATCACCAACAAAACTCAACTTAGAATCCCACTAACGCATTTTCATAAAACCCACATAAACTCAACTGTGGTTTCTCTCCCGTTTTCCCCTGTTCACTCACTTTTTGTTCATCTCAATTGCTGTACCGCCTACATATGTCAAATCTCGCCCTAGTTTTCAGTTTAACCAATCTTACTCATTTTATCAACTTTCTCTCTCTTCTTATTTGCCTATTTTATTTTCTCAAGCTGATTCCTTATTGCTCGATCTAACTTCTTATTTTAAGAAATTTGTAAACTTTCTCAGGCTGTCAGTACCTTTGAAGTCAGCCGCTTATAGTTACACTGTAGCAAACTAATTTCCCACGATCTATAAAACTTGCCATCACCGCCAGCCAGACACCAGTCTTAAATCTAATTCCCAGCATTTGTTCCGTTTTTACCACCTTATTATCCTCTTTAGGTGTCACCGATTAAAGAAATGTCCCGACAGCACATGGTCCACCGCGCTATTGTTTACAAGAGTTGACACCTTCTACTAATAGCAGTTCCTACTGGTTTCTATTGTTCTGGTTTGCCTGTGTGAGCTGGGAGTCGAGTGTGTACCCAGATTGCTAATAGCTTTTCATTTACCGCTCCCCTTGTATAGACGTTGTCTAATTTAATCCCTTGGCTTGTAAGGTTCGCTCCCCCATATTGCCATATTATAAGTTTTACTTTAAATCAATCTCACTCCTCCACAAAATATTATATTTGTAAGATTTTATATCTTACAGAGTAATTCGATGAGGGGAGTGCCAGAAGTTTATCAAATTGTAACAGGGAGCTAAGTGATTTCGTAATAACTGAGATAAAAGTGGAGGAGAAACTGTTGAAGATAAACATAAGGAAGGCACCTAGGGTGGATGCAGTCTATCCAGTTATATTAAAGAAGGAGGCAAAGCAACTAAGGAAATCCTTAGCCATAATTATGAGAGCATCCTTGGACTCAGGGGAGTCCAAGGATGTGCGGAGGTTCCCACGGAAAAAGGGAGATCGAAGGGTGACACGAGTAATTACAGACCAGTTAGTTTAACTTCTGTTCCGGGTAAAATAATGGAGTCGCTGGTTAAAGAAGCATTGCAGGATCATCAAGACAAGACTTCAGTTATAGCTCGGACACAGCATGGTTTTGTTAAGGAGAGATTTTGTCTGACCAAAAGAACTGGATGAAAAAAATTATTTTGATATCATATACACTAGTGTGCAAAATTTAAGGATCAGTCAGGTTTTCACATGTAGCTTCTCATAGGAGTGGCCTCGATATGGGAAAAGCATACCAAAGGAACCTCGTGAGGTTCAGACATGATGAAGGAAACAACACCGACACAAAAACGGAAACAAAACGGTACAGAGGGACTTATTGAAAAATGGCAACATAGCACTGGCTGCCATGGTACAGATGCATCACTGCCAAAGATGGAACAAAGGGAAGATGTGGTCCTCAGTAGGAGATATGGCCACCCCTAATGTCGATGCAGGCTTTGCACCGCCTGCCCATATTTCATAACAAGGTTGTTGATAATTTCTTCCGGTAACATCGTCCATTCCTCTGTCAGCGCCACCTTCAGCTGGTGAACATTTTCTGATGGGTGTGGACATGCTGCTAGGCATCTCCCGAGAGCGCCCCATATGTGTTCAATGGGTTTTAGACTGTGGAACGGGCAGGCCAATCCATACGAACAATGCCTCACTTTCCAGAAGCATATCAACAACTGCAGTGCGATGAGGTGTGGCGTTATCATCCATAAACACGTACTCGGGGTCAATGGCACCTCAGAACACACGCACATGGGGAAGGATTACCTCAGTACAGTAGCGCGCACCGGTTACAGTACCGCTTTCCAGCATCTGGAGTTGTGTACATCCATTCAAGATAACCCCTCCCCAGACGAGAACATCTCAACCGCCATATCGATCCCTTTCAATGATGTTTGCGGGGTAATACTATATGCCAGCCTTTCGCCAGGTTAGCTGATGTCCAGAATCGCTATTGAGACTGAATCTCTCATCAGTAAAGAGTACCTTAAGTAAAGGTTTTGTGGTTGTAATCTTTAGAAATAGTGTTGGTCCTTAAGTTTTGCACCCCAGTGTACTTGGATTTCAAGAAAGCTTTTGATACTATTACACATGGAAGACTACTGTACAAATTGGAGCAGTGGTATTAAGTGCAAGTTGCTACAATGGATAAAAGGGTGGTTGAGTGGGAGTAGACTGAGGGTGGTAATTAATGGGTGATGCTATTCGTGGAGTCTCGCAGGGTTGGGTGTTGGGCCCACTGTTGTTTTGTATATTTATCAATGATATTGATGAAGATATAACAGCCTTAGTAATGAAGTTTGCAGATGATACTAAGGTTAGAAGGGTTGTTTGCAGATGATACTAAGGTTAGAAGGGTTGTTTACAGATGATACTAAGGTTAGAAGGGTTGTTTGCAGATGATACTAAGGTTAGAAGGGTTGTTTGCAGATGATACAAAGGTTTACAGTAATGGCAGTGTGCTACTGTAACAGGATCTAGATAATTTGGGCAGATGGGCTAAGAAGTGGCAACTGAAGTTTAACCTTGACAAATGCAAAGTACTGCATATGGGTAGAGGTAACCCCAGAGAAACGTACCAACTGTGTGGTACTACACTTAATGTGGTAGAAAATGAAAAAGACCTGGGAGTAATTGTGCAGTCAGATATGAAGTTTTCTGAGCAATGCAGACAGGCTGCCAGGGCAGGTCATGGGGTTTTGTCAATGATATATAGGAATTTTGCTAGCAGGGAAAAGGAGGTGATTGTCCCTCTGTATAAGGCAATGGTCAGGCCACGCCTTGAGTACTGTATACAGGTCTGGAGGCCTCATTTTAGGAAGGATGTAGATTTGCTTGAGCGTGTACAGAGAAGAGCAACACGATTGGTGACGGGAATGAAGGGATCCTCTTACCAAGAGAGGCTTAAGTTCTGCAAATTGCAGTGGCTGGAGAGTAGATCTGATTGTATAAGGCCTTGAATGGGTTGAGCACGTTGAATTCTGATGGGATTCTTGGTCCTGCTCAGATTACCAACCTGACCGGGCTTAAATTCAAACTGAATAAGGTCAGTTGTAGAATAGATGTGTGAGAATTTGCCTTTAGCCTGCGGGTAGTTTATTGCTGGAACAAACTTCGATCTGTCGTTGTACAAGTTGATAGCTTAAATAAATTGAAGGAGGAACTAGACAAACATTTAGAGGGAATTGGTTGTGTGAATTTTTTTTTTTTTTTTTTTTTTTTTTTGGCCGATGGTACATAAAGTAGCACGCTTCTTTTCTTGCATCACATGCCTCTATTACTATACAGCGAACCCTATTGCTTACTATCTTGAGAGTTTGTAGAACGTTTCAATCGTTGCTTTTCAGGTGCTTGCCGGGTGTGTTCCGTTGGGTTTGTTCTTGATATACCGAGAGGTCTCTGTTACTATATAAAGAGACAAATGCCCATTAGGATCTTGGATATAGAGTTAAATGTTGATACTGGTATTAAACAAGGTGAAAATGCTCGAATGAAATCTTTAAATTGTGGCAGCATAGTGGGATAATGTTGAGGCTGAAAGGGTTACCTCGCTTTATACCGGAAGTCACACTTTTAGACAGTGGATAGATTAAATAATGGTTTATACGAAGTTTGAAATCCTTGTTTTGAATGAAGGGACACGGGTCACTTAATGCTAAGTTGTTTGCTTTGGGTTTGTCGGACACTGATTTATGTTTTTGCGATGCTGAGGAAAGTTGGGACCATGTACTTTATGACTGTGTTATTTAGAAGAACTTCAGGATTCAAATTCGAGGAATAATGGAGGATCTGATAGCAGGCTAAGAAGGATTATTTTTGGATGATTAAAACAATTTTGATCTTTTTCAATAATTCTCAAAAGCAGTGTTCAGACACAAAAGATCTTTAATGCCAATTTTACGTACTTAGTGTTTGGGTTCATTATGGTAATGTCTTATTTATCAAAGGTCATTAGAGACTGTGGTCGAGGTGTACTGTTGAGAGTTTATTTTATTTATTATTTTTATTACTATTATTTTTATATATTTAGTTATTTTAATATAATCAGGGTATCTCAAAAATACACAGCATAACTTCAAGAATGAGTTCCTCATATGTAGACAATAAAAATATTTTATATCAACATAGTTCCGGAAATTCTTGGTTCCTGAGTTTTGAAGGTCTGTCTATGACACTGAACTGTCCACATCACCTTATAGTAATTGTTCAAAATGTCCACCTTCTTCCTGAATACAGGCCTCACATCGACGTCTCATGGACTTGCGAAGACGATGCCAAATTCCTGGTATGTTTCTTGTTGTCTCACAACCTGCCACAATTCGATTGCGCAGAGTTTCCACATCAGCTACCGGAGTCGAATACACCAATGGCTTTAAATGGCCCCACAAAAAGAAATCTAGTGGGTCTAAATCAGTGAGCGTGGAGGCCAGGCAGTTGGTCCACCTCTACCTATCCACCGGTGAGGGTATTTGTTTTTGTTAGTTGTTGGCGCATCGGATTCGCCAACAACATAGTTCCGGAAATTCTTGGTTCCTGAGTTTTGAAGGTCCTGGTCGGTGGCCGACCGGGCTAGCCCGGTCGGCCACCGACCAGGAAACCTTCGATTCAGGAAACTGCGGGCTAGGTGGCTGAAATGTGCGGGAGCGCCGTCGTGCACGAAGTGTGTTTGTTGAGGAATGATCAGTCGGTGTCGTTGAGGAAATCAGGCATGTTGTTTTCCAGAAAGTTTCTGTACGTGTGCCCTGTGAGTTTGTTTGGAAGTACATGGGGCTCAAATAACTTATCACCGAAAACACCCGCTCAGATGTTGAGGCTGAACCGCTGTTGGTGATGTGATGGAAGAATTGCATGTCGGTTTTCCTCAGCCCACACGTGCTGATTGCGAAAGTTTTGGATTCCGTCTCGTGTGAACTGTACTTTATCTGTGAATATCACAGTTGTACCCGTTGTGGATATCACGGTTGTAATCTGCTGTACCCGTTGCAGATGGTAAGGATACAGTTGGTGTTCTCGCAATACTCTCCTCCAATTAGTCGAACGTTGAACAGCCAGTTGCATTGCTATTCTGCGTGTGCTGATTCCAGGAGTGACATGCACAACTTCCGAAATCTCCTCCTCTACTTCAGGAGTCGTAGTTCTTGGTCGTCCTCTGTCGGCAGCACGAGGTGTAAAGGTCCCAGTTCACAAAGGCGGCGATGGATACCTTCAACCGTTTACCTGTCTGGACATCTTCGTTCTGGCAACCTTTCGTGGTACAAACGACGAGCCTCCAGAGCATTGCCGTCCGCCAAACCGTACATAAAGTGCACATCCGCTTGCTCCTGATTTGAGTACATTGTCGGAATGGAAAACCACCAGATTCTGTCAGTGCCTTGTGATGAAGGAAATCACCTGTGGGAGATAAGACATTTCGGTTAATAACTCGGGAACCAAGCATTTCCAGAACTATGTTGATATAAAATATTTTTATTGTCTACATATGAGGAACTCATTCCTGAAGTTATGCCGTGTATTTTTGAGACACCCTGTATATAAAAATAAGATGTAAAGAAATTACCGAAAGTCTTAGCAAACAAGAAAGGTATTAAAAATGAAAAATTAAAAATACTGAAGTGGGTTATAGATCCCTAGTAATAGTAGAGAAAAACGGCAACCACAATGAAAGATAGACAAATATATTTAGTGTATTAGGTGGGGGAGCTGAGCTGTCAGGTGTAATTGCTACGGAGGATTTGAGAGCACGTGAATGGCAAAAAACGGATTACCCGAAATTAAAATGAAATTAACGTAAGAATAATTAATGTAAGTACATAAAGCCGAGGGTCCTAAGACTTTAACTGCTTCTTCAAAGGGTGGGCAGCGAAAGTCGTAGGAGCAACTGCAATAAGCTTTCTGTTCCGATGTACACGTTAAATATACATCATAGCGGACCCGATGCAGACCAAAATAATAAATAATATAATCTGGATCGCGTACAAAGGATGTATACAATGCACCCTTCCCAGCAGGAATTCCAGGGGCTTCACATTGGCTGGTAGGGACAAAGGCCTCGAGGACGGGGCCCACATCGAAATTCGGGTTCATCCCCCGGGGCCGACATTAAAGAATAAATAAAAATATATAAAAAGTAATAAATAAAGTTACGCTAACAACATGCCGATAGAATCCTGTAAAAAATGAAAGAAATTTAAAATAAAAGCGAAACACGAAAACGCGCTGTGTGCACGGACCGGAATATGCTGAATGTCGTCGGATACCAAAGGAGAAAGCCGAAAGTTCAATGCGGTGTAGATATGTCAGGTGAAGTAGCCCCGTGTGGTGTGTGTGTGGGGGGGGGGGGGGAGGTGTGAAATCGTCAAAGTGAACCGTATCCGTGTGACGGGGAAGTAAGCGATTAAAAGAATCAATTTTGAACGCCTTTGTGATATTATTCTAAAGCACCTTTGGAGGTCACGGCCAAAAAAAAAAAAAATAAATAAAATAAAATAAAAACAATTTCCCCTTTCCGGTTTATTGGGCATTTCTGTTACTTCATCTAATTTTAAAGTCGATGTTATTGCATTTTAAACAATCCCGATAACTGGAATTGTGTGGGTTTTTACGGTATTATGGTGAAATGAGTTCCCCTTCGTTGAAATCTTCGATCATAAAATAAAAATTTGCGGCAACTTCTCTTCCTTCCGATTTACGTATTACAATGGTGAAGGGAAAGCGACCAACGGAAAGTGCAAGTGGTGGTAGTGCCAGGAAACGAAACAAAGTTGATTTAGAAGTGAAGATGAAAATGATCAAGAAGCACGAAGCGGGACAAAGTTTGCCATCCATTGCCCGGAATTAAGGTGTCGCTGCTTCGGCAGTGAATACTCTTTTAAAGAACAGTGCGCGTATGAAAGAACAGGTCAAAGGATCAACGCGCTTAAGGTGAACAGTGATCACAAAACAGCGTTCAGGTGCTGTATCGAAGATGGAAAAGCTATTGATTAATAATGTGGATGTAAAATCAGATTCAGAAGCGAGTGCCCCTGAGTCTAATGACCATTCGAGCAAAAGCAACGAGTATTTATAAAGTTAATAAGGATAAGTACCGCGAACCCCAACCCAAGTTCGTGGCAAGCAACGGGTGGTTTAATAGGTTCAAGCGTCATATTGGTTTCCAAAGCATTAAAATATGCGGTGAAGTCGCCAGTGCCGATTCTGCAGCTGCAGAGAAATTTTGCAGCTTCTCCGCAAAATTTCTTGTTGAAAAAATTATTGACGAAGGCAGCTGTTCAATGCACAAATTTTTAACCTTGACGAGACTGCTCAATATTGGAAAAAAATGCCGGATCGAACATGCATTGCCAAAAAGGAAAATACAACGCCAGGTTTCAGGCGTCAAAAGGTAGGGCTACGCTCTTGTTTAGGGCTAATGTAGCGGGAGATTACAGATCAAAACCACTGCTTGTGTACCATTCTGGAAATCTTCGTGCATTTAAGAGCATCAATAAAGCCACCCTTCCCGTGCATTTCCTGTCAAACCAGAGAGCATGGATAACGATATCTCTCTTTGACAATTGGCTTAAATGCTGCTTCATTCCCGAGGTTGAAAAATATTGTAAAGACAACGACGTTCCTTTCAAGCTTTTGCTTCTATTAGATAATGCTCCTGGACATCCAACGCATGTAGATGATTTCAATTAGAACCTGAGAGCTGTATTATTACCACCAAACATGACTTCACTCATCCAACCTATGGATCAGGGTGTTATTTCGAATTCAAACGTACGCTATTTACGCCCAACATTTGCTCAGGCATTGTCTGAAGTAGAAGATGAGAAAAAATTTACGTTAAGAGACGTTTGGAAATCTTACAATGTTTACCACACAATCTTAACCATTAATAAGGCCTGGGCGGAACTTACTAAAGGTTGCTTAAAGGGCGCAAGAGGTTACAGATACGTTTTAAAGGTTGCAGAGCTACTTCAGATGGAGGTTGATGCCAAAGACGTGGCGGACTTGTAAGGGAAATGTAAGGGTGTGAGAAAAAAGGGATGAACGTGTAAGGAGTAGTTAAAGGGGGGTTCGGTAAACAGTAAGAATGAAAGAAGAAGATATACATAGATGACTAAGTCCACCGAAGAAGGAGATAATATCCTAAAAATATCCTATAAAAGCAGAAAGTAGCAGTCCTGAAAAGCAGAGTAGCAGCCCTGGATGCAGTAAGAAACAGCTGTGGATGGCGGGAGATAACAGCCCTGAATGAGGAAGAAGTAGAAGGCCCTTACGAAAAGATCCCGCCAGAATGTAGAAGTAAGTGCCAAGTTGGAATAAGCACATTTTAGATTATTAGAAGGACTATAGGGAGATAATAAGAAAATTAAAGAGGAATGACTAATATACACTAAGATATATGTAGATGAGTCGAGTATTGTTATTAGAACATAGTAATAAACAGGGAAATAGTCAAATTAAATATGGATGAAAGGATGGATGTAAAGTAGCTATATTAGACGGGTTAAATCAAAGAGATAATTAAGGTGAATACCAGCATATAAGATGATCCAAATGTATTATCGCGACTACGACAGGAAAGGTTTTGTGTTTAGTTCAGGTATAAAACAGATAATTAGGATAAATACTAGCGTATAAGATGGTTCCAATTGTATTATGGTAACTGGGCCAGAAAAAAAGGTTTTGTGTTTAGCGCAGCTGTAAAATAAATTGTATAAGAAAGTCGAATGAGGAATTGAGTGAGATCCCTAAATGGTTATACATTAGAGAAGCTATAATAATGGAGATTCGTGGAAAGTGTTAACAAGCATCCTTGTTTTAACTAAATGATGTATATTAATATCAATTAATATAACGGGACAGTTCATTTAATGCACCATATATGTCGTGTTATCTTACCGTATGATGCGCATAATTATCTTTAACTTCATTTCATGTGTGTATACAAAAGCCTTTAATGAAGTTGTCAATTTGAGTACACAAGCCTAGTCCGAAGGAGGAATTTTACTTAATACAACAATTCTCAACATTCTGACAGGAAAGGATAAATATACATACGAACCCGATTCCTCTGTGAGACACACGAGTCAGAATGCGGCATCTGGGGGTGATGAAACGACAATAGAGTAAGGGTTTAAACAGAATACTGTATAGGCATTCTTACTGGTTACAGAAATAGAAAAAATTAAAATAAAATTACAAAACAAACAAATCTCCCACAAACTCTACTGTACACGTGCTGCTTTCCTGTATTTTGTGTGGGAGGGCACAAGCGGACCCCACAAATGAGTTGCAGCCATCTGTCAGAACACCGAGCTCGAGGTGATGCAAAGAGTTACCGTAGACAGATGATGGCGTGACAGCTTCCCCCAGATCTGGGCAGAGGGAGAGGTCACTGGATGGAAGCTGAGCACGCTAGGGTGGAAGCAGTTGCCAAAGTTATCTACCGTAACGTTTAGTTAATTGAACAGCCCTTGGATTCGAATACCAAAGGAGTAGTTGGCAGTCCGTTGAGGGGTACACAGATTTTCCCATTGTAGCTCAAAAACCGATGTTCACGTGCGGTTTTGGGGCGGGGATTTCAATTTAAAAGTGTGCGGTGGAGACAACTGCTTACACCGAGGAGACTGGAATGGTTCCTTTCTTTCAACGTGAGGGCTTTGGATAGAAGATGTACGAAATGCTGCTTGAGTAGTTGCACCGATAGCCTGGTGATCGACTGGATCTAACCACAGACGTACATTATCTCTAGCAGAAGCGTAAACTTCCGATCAATAATTGAGTTTAGAACGGAAAAGAGCTCGGCAGAGACGAAGGAGAGTACAGCGATCTGCACCCCTCGAAGGAATCTGGCCGCTAGGAGGCGAAGGTCAATGAGTTACTGAATTATGTGCTCCTAAAAATACTCAAATACCTAAGTTAACCTGAAAGGATCATACATGAACTGCATATTGACAGAGAGCTTATGAGAAGTGGAATCCGGATATAGTGTCTACTAATGGAATCCTGAACAGGTAATATGTCTAATCTTGATTTTAAGCATTCATACTTCGCGTAATAGTTGAAAGGAACGGTTGGTTTATAGCGATTCAGTGCAGCGGAACATAGCAATATTCTGCTTAAGGCAATACGGCACTTAAGCTCTGGACAAGGTCAAACGGTGACAAAGTTAGGGATTAAAACCTCCCCCATTTCCACCTGCATATTTCATAGGCTAGTCATCGAAGGATAGAAGTGCCCTATCTTGTTGTACTAAAGACTACCTGCCTCGAAATTACTGAAATTCGCTCCCATTTGCATTTCAGAATGACAGATTTCAGCGCATCAGCCGTGCCGCTTACTTGCTGTATATGTCTGACCAATGATGACTTCATAATTAAATGCGTTACTTGTCACAAAAACTATTGCAATAAGCCTGATTGTACTTCTGTAGATATTAAGAGATTAAACAAAACTAGAAAACGCAAGTTTGAATGTAACGCTTGTAGGCAACAAACAGGTAAAAATAATGAAGAATTACCTAATGAAGTCATTTGTGAAGATTCATGCACAGAACAGATTAATGACTTTGAACAAGCAACAAGAGAAATCCTCTCGCAGACTGACCTTGGAAATGGCATCTTGGGCCATCCTGAAGGATCAATTTTTGAAACCTTGGGATGCGATATTTGCCCGGAAGACTGCGAGCACTCTGAAGGGGCTTTCGCTAGACAGAGGAGCAATCATAGCCCGAATGAAAGGCAGGAGGAGAACCGTAAAGAATATGTCTCGCGTACGGAATTAAAGGATATCCTTGCAGACTGCATCAGCCCCTTTTCGATGCAGGCTGTTGAATACGCTGAAAACCTCGCGAGCAATTTCATCCCTGTACATAAAATGCTACAGGAACTGCAGGAAGAGAATTTTCTTCTCAAAGAACAAAACAGTAAAATATTGCACACCCTTAAACGACTGGAGGAAAAGCTAGGATGCTTTGAATCAGTCCTCGTTGCACAAGGTGGCTCAGCGGCCCCCGTAACCGACGAAACTTGCTATGCGAGGCAGAGCTACCCAAAGAAAAGTAGAAGTGATATGCATGGATTGTACAGGAGGACAGAAAGCATTCAAAATCAGAAACAGAAGACAAGAAAAGAATTGAATTCGGGGGAAAACATATCAGAACGAATTTCAAAACTACAAGACAGCCAAATAATATGTGAATTTCAAGACCAGCCGGGAACTGTCTGTTTGCAGCAGGACCTCGCAAGCAATAGTACCAAATCCAGTGAAACTTTAGGGGCAGCACAAGGAAATGGTTCCACACATTCCACTAGGAAAATTCGAAACCAAAATAAAGAAGTCGCAGAAATATTAGGACAACAGGAATCAACTGAAATGATTGGGGCATCCATGTATTCCAAGAGTACGATCGCGAGAGTTACATCTTCCCCCTCAAATCATGTTCCTGCAAACCCACTCACTTATGCGCACATCACTATGCTACCTAAAAAGCATAACACTTTTGAGGGTAGAAAAACCCGCCCATCCCAAAATTTCATGCCTAGTCTTGCCGAGGACAGCCGACGACATAATCCAGTTCACAGAGAAAGTATTAATGTGTCTTCCTGTAACACACCTGAAACAAACAAACGGTTTTCTGAAATGTACAACATTACTTCCGTTGCAACCAGAGAGCAAATTTTTGTATCAAGGCTGGGACCCACAACACAGCCCAGAAACATTAAAGCCATGTGTGAGGGCGAACATGGGATAACTGTGGAAGTAAAGCAAGTGAAAACACGACACCCAGCTTACTCCTCCTTTATAATCTCTTGTCCACCAGATAAGGCAACTCGCCTACAAGATGTAAGCGCCTGGCCAGTAGGTACCTTAGTCAAGCCCTACAGAGACAGATGGGCCAGACCACTGGTTAAAAATGATGCAAGGAATCGGGCTCAATAGCAATCAAGAAAACTACCCCCAACAGAGAATGCAGAACATCACATCCACCTGTTTGCACAAAACGTGAGGAGCATCTCAAATAAGCTCCACACCCTACAAACGATGATGATGTACGGGGACCTGGATTTCATTTGCCTAATCGAAACCTGGTTGGGAAATGGAAAACAGTTAGATCGGCTAACTGCGGCAGCAAACTGCAAATGTGTGGGAACCGGAAGAACAGATAGGCGAGGAGGGGGAGTTATAATTTGCTATCAAAATAAATACCAGTCTATAAGAGAACGAAAAACCAATTCAAATAATTTTGAAGGGATTTGCGTTACCTTTTCAAAAGAGCACGTGAAAATACAGATATGCATCATATACCTCCCACCTGAGCACACAAAGGAGACAAGAAACGAACTCTATGCTTGGCTTGCTGCAAATCTAAAGCCATCAGTCGACACAATAATAGCGGGAGATTTTAATTTGCCTCTTCCGAAACACAGGGAGGCCAAGAAAGAGCTGGATGCTACATTGGGTGCATTGCACTTAACGCAGCTTCCGACACCAGTGACAAGGGGAAGGCAGCAACTTGACCTGTTGTATCATAGTTCCTTAGACATAAGGCTAGCGCAAAACTGCATAAAATTTAAGTCAAACCACAATCCCATTGAAATAGAAGCAGCACTGAAGATACACAAATACATGCAGGGTAACCACACGAACTGGGAAAAGCAAAGTAAGTATCTTTTCTCCGTGAAGTATATTAAATCAGAGGTCATTCTCAGTCACCTGACTAGTTACAACTGGAATGACCTGCAAGAAAAGCCAGTAGACGAAGCTTTAGAAATGATCACTAAAAAGCTATACCAAACAGCATTGGAAGGAGCAGCAAAAGAAATCAAAATATCTGAGAGAACAAAAGAATGGTTTAACCCACAACTGAAAGCAAGTTTCCTCAGGAAGCAAAAACTGTATAGAAAATGGCAAAGAACGGGTCATCCTGCCGATCACATTCGTTATAAGAAAGAAAGAGCACATTTCATCAAAGCAAAACGACAGGCACACTGCAGTGTTATTCATAACAAACTAAAACGAGCAAAAAGAATTACTAGCAATAGAAATAGCACAGAGAATATGACCGAATGCATTTTCAAGGAATGGGCTAATAACACTTTTAGTAACCTGCATGGACCGAATCAAATTGAGAACACTGATAATGGTAACAAAATTTTGGAATTCCTGAAAGATTTAAACAAGCGAAACTATTCGGCAATAGAGGAACCAACAAGACCTCCTTTGAGTGAAATACAAATCACCAAAGAGAGCGTAATGAAAGCAATCAACGATCTGCCCAATAAGGCCACTGTTGGACCAGACAAATTTCCAATGTTCATCCTTAAGATAAGTAGCCCATTTATAATAGATCTATTACTGCACATCTATCAGGAAATCATTAGGTCAGGAGCTTTCCCGCAAGCCTGGAAAAATTACATTGTAACCCCAATACCAAAAATTAAACACCCAAAATTGGCTAAGGATTACAGACCAATTTCTGTTAGTTGCACCCTACAGAAGGTATTCGAAAAAGCGCTTCTTCCCACCATCAATCAACACTGCTTCAGCCATAGACCACCACATTTGCACTCAGTTATTTCGGGTAGATCAACAATAACAAACTTACTGGAAACCCTTTTTCGCGTGCAGAAAGCACTAAATGAGAAAAAGCAAATTGATATTATTTTTTTGGATATCTCCGCAGCCTACGACAACGTCTCAATTCCAGCGCTCATTGCGATTTTAAAGAATTATTTTAATGTAAGAGGAAATCTGTTAACTATAATAAGCAGCCTGCTAGAACATAGGAAACTTATTGTTAAGCACCAAAAGCTACAATCTTGCTTTACCATCTCGCGAGGAGTGCCACAAGGGGGAGTTCTTTCGGCTACTCTCTTCGCGGCCGCCCTGGAGCCGTTTCTTGCACGGTACTACAATTTTATAACATATGCTGACGATGTAAAATTCTTCATGACTTCCAAAGACCATGAATCAGCAGAAGGTATTTGTCAGATGGCAAATAGCACAATCCGAGAATTTGAGAGCTACCTGGATTGCATCGGGCTCCGTATTAATGCACAGAAGTCTGCCCAAATGACCATAACTTACAAGCAGAATAAAAATGACATCTCGATCTCTGTGAACGGGGCTAGTGTGGAAAAAGTGCATTCTCACCTGGACCTGGGTCTTAAATGGGATGACAGACTCACCTTTGCTCAACTTCGCCCATATGAAGACAAAAATATTCGCCGCTTTATGGGCTACTAGACAGGAACTGGTAGGAATTAGGGATCCTCAGCTAGCGACCAAATACATTTTAATGTGTGTCCTGCCAATTGCAATGTACGCCTCGCAAATCTGGTCTTCAGCTCCAGATTCACATTATAAGTCCGTCCTTGGGATCGAGTACTGGTTCTTGCGATGGCTTAACAGAGTTGCTGGCCACCCTTTTACTATCTCAAGGGCCATTCTCTACTCAAACCTTAACATCACACCCTGGATGCAGCGGACAATTAACAAGAACATACACACTCTCGCACAAATGCTCACAGGCAGAGTGGATGCTCCAGTCCTGGATAATATTCTAGTTAAACCGCGTGCCACTGCTAGACGTTGCGGAGAAGTAAATAATCCACTGCGTTCAGTCCTGAACAATCTTAGTAGCCTGCAAAGATTCTTCCCATCAAATGCAGCGAGAATATTTAACTCACTACACATAGATGCCGAAAAACTGTGTGAGGATGCAACATTCCGGAAAGAGATCTTCCAGGATTCGTACAGACTTACTGAAATATGAATCGGCCGCAAAGTACTAAAGAATTGTGAATAAAAGTGAAGCTTTCTGCTTTAAGAACAATAATAATCTGTTGACTGTAAAAATATACCTTCTGTAACAGTTATGTTAATATGTAAGTTATATGTGGAATTATTAATGAATTGTAAATATATGAGCTGTATAATGTTTGTACACAATCATAAATGTGTAAATACTATATATATTAAACATAAAATGTGTATATAATATTTCGGGACGAGACTACGTGTTCAGTATATGTAACCCACTGCACGTAGTATCTCGTACCCTGATATGTACTTAGCACCCTCCTGGCACTTTGCCGTCCCGGGGTGGTTTCCTTATGGAAATAAACAGATAATAATAATAATAATAATAATAATAATAATAATAACCGTACAATATTAAACCGTCAAGGGACGGACTCTGTCCTTGGCTAACTAAATATGTTGCAAAAAATTCAAATTCTTGTCAAAAATTAGCCGTAGGTATTTAACTTGTGCTACCACTCGGATGTTTTTTTGGCCAAGCCTTAATCTGGATCGGGATGAAAATTCCATTTGAAAGAGAAGTTTGCACAACGATCCCCTGTGACGAACATCTGGACCCATTTGCCAACGTCCACGATGCAAGATGATCCACTGATTGTGTCGCTGTTCGCGGGTGTGGGTGGAGAATGAGCGCGGTCCGTGCCCACTTCGCGTCTTCAGAGTATTCTGCGTGTCGTTCTTCACGGGGCCTCGTGATCTTGTTCCTCCCTCCCTCCCTCCTTGCCTCAAGGGCAATTCCAGCCAACGCCCATTCGCCGCTCGGGAGTTCAAACTTCACAGAAAGCGACCGACCAATCGGGTTGTACGCAGCCAACCCCCCCTTCCTTCGTGCCACAAAGCGAAAGCGCGAAGCCGAAAAGTGCTGGAACCGCCGCGAAACGCTCGTTAAAAGGGTTGCAGCGCAACTAATTGATCGCCGCGGTTTCCGAGCATTGCGCACGTGATGAGGAACTGTGCGCATTTTCGGTGGGACACGTCGGACTGCCCTCTCCTTCGCAAGGTGCGGGTCTCGCTAATTAATGAGGTGTCGGGGGTGAAAAGCGAGGGTCTCGTCCCACCCATCGCTCATCATCGTAATGCTGCACGCAGGTCGATCTCGCGCATGGCGATAGCGACTTTTAAGAATTTTTTTCAGCTCGCATTAAAAGTATTTTGTCCGTTTATTCAAATTTCTTCTCGGGACACAACGCTGAAAATAATGGTTAAGGGTTGGGGGAAGATCACGTCGTCTATATCTGTGAACACTTTTTTTTTTCTTTTTGTTCGTTTGTTTTATTTTTCAGTTCTCGGCGAGTTGCAGCCGATGCCACGCAGAGGGTGGCCAAACTATTAGAATCAGCAATCGTCGGTGCAAACAGGAAAGCGTGAATTCTTTTACCGCGCACGTATCATTGTGCGGCTGGGGGACATATATACTCAGATTGCCCCCATAAAGAACAACCCCCGAGATGTATAAACTGTAAGAGGAGGAACAGGGACAATGCACATTCTGTAAGGGATCCACTCTGCCCAGAATATCAGAAGGCAGCTGAACGTGCAAGACTGAAAATTGCTAATGAATAATACACAAATAAACCATCTAAATTACAATAGATCTACCAACAAATACTTCCTAAAAATAATGCAGGTGAACGCGCAACGTTCACGTTGTGTTGCAGATGAACTAAGAGCTTCATGTTTGCAGGATAAAGTAGACATTTTGGCTATTCAGGAGCCCTACTCGATGTATAGACAAACGGATAAATTATATCACGTTGTTGGATACCCGTTAGTAGCTAGAGTCGTTGCATATGAATCCAAGCAGCCAAAAACTGCCATTGTTGTATTTAATGGAGCTCTAACTGTAACAGTCATATCTCGTTTTTGTACATCCTTTTCTACCTGCATCCATATTTCTACCCAGTTTTTAGACTTCTACATGGTCTCTTTATATTGCGCTCCAAATGATAATATCGAGGTACCAATGCACCTTCTGGAAGAAATTTTAAGCACTTTTCCTAGTGCAAATATATTGGTTTCAACTGACTCCAATGCAAAATCTCAACTTTCGTTTAGCGAACGCAACGACGCTAGAGGTTCTGTGTTTGAAGAATTTATATTGACTAACCATTGGAATGTGCATAATCTTCCAAACATGCCAACAACCTTTTGGAACGTTCACGGACGGTCTAACATAGACCTCACCCTTTCCCCTCCATGCTTGTCGCAGCAAGTAAAAAACTGGATGGTCTGCCCGGATGTATGCAATAGCGATCACCGTGCTATCACTTTTGATTTAGTGTTAAATGGCACGGATGGAGGTTCTTCAGGTCACCTTCAGGATTTAAACCGCTTCTCTATGAGAACCACGAACTGGACCAAATTTAAGCAAGTCTTGCAACAAGAATTTTCAGATGATAAAATTGCACAATTGAACGGTTTATCTGCAGTAGAATATGCTTACTTTGTGCAAAACACTCTTTACAGAGCTTTGACTGAATCCACTAAAAGGAAAGTTAGGAGACCTGGCTCCACCCCATGGTGGAATCCCCAGTTATCTGTTTTGAGAAGACGGGTTATAGATGCAAGGAAGAATTTCCAGAGGCACAGATACTTAACAGAAACAGACGTTAGGCGACTAAAAGAAGTCTATTGTCAATTACGTAAGGAATATTTCGAAGCTATTGCGGAAGCCAAAAGATCCTCATGGCAGAAACTAGTGTCCCAGACAGGAAATTCTGACCCATGGGGATTAATATACAAAATTTGTCGTGACAAACTTGCAACTCCTGAGATATATAGTTCTGTTTACTCTAACGGAAGTCTGACTACTGATTGGCTCTCCACGGTTGAAGCTATTATAGAGAGACTTTTCCCTGATGATCACCCAGAGCAAGACACAACCGAACAAGCTCACATAAGGTTCGTTAACGGATCTTACAAGGGATCAAATGACACAGAACTATTTAGTCTAGATGAACTTGCACTTGCAATTTCTAAAATCAATCAGTCAAAATGTCCTGGAATGGACTTAGTTGAAAATGTGGCAATCAAAAGATTTCACCAATATTTTCCACATATATTGTTGAATGTTTTCAACAAATGTCTATTAGAGGGGACTTTTCCAAATTTTTGGAAAATTGCATTAGTAAAGATGCTCAGAAAGCCTGGAAAATTGGCAACGGATCCCAAGGCATATCGCCCAATATCCCTTCTAGGAAATCTTGGAAAGCTTTATGAGAGATTATTAGCGCCTAGGATGCAGAAGGTTTTGGCTGCAAATAATATGAGTTCTAATTCACAATTCGGCTTTAAAAAAGGCTCCTCCACTGAAGATGCCATCAGAAATTTGGTGAATCTATGCAAAACTACAGACAAAAAATACATGATGGTTGTTTTTATCGACTTTGAGGGCGCTTTCGATACACTCTGGTGGGAGAGCGCCCTCAGGTCACTTCGAGAGGCAGAATGTGATGATTTACTATATCAGGTTATGAGATCTTATTTTTCAAATAGGCAGATAAAAGTTATCTCGCAACACTTGGTATTTTCAAAATTCATCTCCAGAGGATGCCCACAAGGCTCGGTCCTTGGGCCTCTCGTCTGGAATTCTGTTTTAGACCAGTGGTTACTAAAAGAAAGTCAATTTTGCAATAAAATAGCATTTGCCGACGATTTAGCGCTGTGCATACCAGGCAGGTCAAGACTTATGCTAGAAACACATGGGAAAGAAATCCTGGTTGATTTGCTGGAATGGTCTAGAATAAACAAATTAAAAATTTCTCAGACGAAAACTAAAATGATGATCTTCAACAATAAACTGGATTATAACAGACCTCCTAAACTCCATATTAACAATGTCCAAATTCCTTATGTTTCTCAAAATAAATATCTTGGTCTCATAATTGATGACAAATTTTCTTTTATCCCCCACGTAAAGAACTTAGCTGAAAAGATTAACAAGTTTACTGCCAATGTGATTAGGCTCTCAAGAGCTGAATGGGGTATAAAGCACAAAACTTTGGCATTATATTATAAGGCTATATTTTTGCCAATTGTAGTATATGCGGCTGCCATATGGTTTCCTAGGGTTACTCACGTCACAGTGAAGGCCAAACTCTTATCATTGCAGAGAAAGATGATATTGGCAACACACAGATGCTGCAGAACGACATCAAGCAATGCTTTACAAGTGATCTCAGGTTGTATTCCGATTGACCTTTATGTGGCATACCGAGGCATGATTTCTAACTTAAAGAAAGGTTTGGCAACTCAAATCCTCGACATTGCAAGTAATCCGGCCACGGACATTCGGCAGGAGAAAATTAATCTTTGGACAAAATTCACTGAGAAGTGGAAATACAGATGGCAATCCAGTGAAACAGGACTCACTACCAGGGAGTTCATTGAAGATGCAACGTTTGCTGTAAATAAGAAAGTTATGGGATGGTTTTATCCTTCTATGACAACGTCGTATTTAATTACTGGACATGGTTCACTACGGGATAAATTGTGTAAATTTGGACTTGAACCTGACCCTTTGTGTTTTTGTGGGGTAGAAGATTGGAGGCATGTTCTGCTTTACTGCCCGGCTTATGACGACTTCAGACAAGAACTATTTAACAGCACTCAACCTATTAGGACTGACAACCTC
Source organism: Mastigoproctus giganteus (assembly GCF_048544385.1). Taxonomy (NCBI): domain Eukaryota; kingdom Metazoa; phylum Arthropoda; class Arachnida; order Uropygi; family Thelyphonidae; genus Mastigoproctus; species Mastigoproctus giganteus. The sequence goes on from NC_143584.1 coordinate 231,431,774, forward strand.
GATATTTTGATTCAAGATGCCAAGAACTTTGCAGCATTCCAATCCTTTTCTCACAAGGTGTTTAAAAGAAGACGCACCTTGTTTACTAATTCTAGAAGTGGACAGTAGAGTGATGTGTTCATGAACTTATATTTCTACCTTACAGCTGTTAACTTAGAAACTAATTGTTGTGTTCTTAAATTAGTAGCAACATTCAATGTATATAATGGTATTAACTATACATATTTTTATTTTATTTTAACTTTTTTTTATTTTTTTTTTTTATTATTACTATTATTTATTTATTTATTATTTTTTTTTTATTTATTTTTTTTATTTATTATTATTTTTTATTATTATTATTTTTTTTTTTCCCTCGGGTTGGGCAGCCTGAGAGCTCCTGTCCTTTGGTATTGCACTCCTTCCACTGGACGACAAATTGGTGCAGCAGCACTAGATAATAGAAGCAGGCACAACTACTCATGCTAAGAAATGGGCAGTGATTGACAGGGTGTTGATCGCTGTAGAGTGTAGACAGTTTCTCTCTCTGTCAACACAGATTTTCCAAGGTGGAGTTCGACTAAACGTCTAGGTGCCACCCAAAACAAGTACATCCGCATACATACACACCGCGCACGTAAAACAGGCCACCCTGTATCGATGTCACTTTTGTGTAATCGGTGTGGGTTGTGTCGTGCTGGACTCTTGGCTACCCAGAGGCAGCAATCACTAGGAAAGCTGCTTTTGAATACTCGTCCACACCACGGGAAGGTGGATCAAGTCCAGTAGAGTAGATGGAACACCGTTATGATCTCGGATGAGACAAACAAACAAACCAAAAAAAATCCTAGCGATCGACTCCAGAATTTAAACAAAACTAATAATAAAAATATATAATAATAATAAATAAATAAATATTATATATATATATAATTCTAATTAAATCGAAATGAATGGAAAATTAGACCGCAGAAATTGAGTGAAAATGAAAAGTAGAGCGGACATCAGTGGCAGCAAAATATGCAAAAACCACCAGAAGATGTTGCTTGGGTGTGTTTAACTGCAATTTTATGTTTGAATACAAAGAAATGAAAGTAGCGTGGCAGACCGAAGAAGAATTTAACGAGAAAATTAAGAGAATATTATTTGGAGAATATTATTAGTTGGAGAATATTATTTATTTCTCGTGCGCGATTAGGCTGCGCGAAAGCAATATCGAGGTGCAGTTCCTCTGCTGTCGCTTCTTCTACAGCCGAGTTCAGTGTCTTTTCCACACTGCTCCACTTTCTTAGTTTTCTTTCTCCCTCTGCTGGCCTTTTGCCTCATCTCTTTAAGGGAAACAAATGATTTTTCCCTTTCCAGTTGAACAAACAATTTCCATTACAAAAATGAACTTTTATAGAGATAATAAACAGATTTAATAAATAAACAGCTGTTAGTAATAGAGTACAGCGAAATTTTCAACTTCCAACGACTTGGAACGAATTGCAAAAAAACAATAAAAACAAATTCCCCTTTCCGGTTTATTGGGCTTTTCTGTTCGTGCATCTAATTATAAACTGGTAGTAAATCCGATCTTATTGCGCTTTAAATAATCCCGATAACTGGGATTGTGTGGGTTTTTACGCTGTTATGAAGAAATGAGTTCCCCTTTACTAAAATATTCAATCCTACAAAAAACAAATTTTCAGAAACTTCTCTTCATTCCTGTTTAATTATTACAGTGGTGAAGGGAAAGGGACCAACAGAAAGTGCCACGAAACGAAACAAACTTGATTTAGAAATGACGATGAAAATGATTAAGAAGCACCAAGCGGGACAAAGTTTGTCTCTATTGCGAAGGAATTCGGTCTCGCTGCTTCAACCCCGAATACTCTTTTAAAGGACAGCGCGCGTATAAAAGGACAGGTCAAAGGATCTGTAAGATGTAAAATCTTACAAATATAATATTTTGTGGAGGAGGGAGATTGATTTAAAGTAAAACTTATAATATGGCAATATGGGGGAGCGAACCTTACAAGCCAAGGGATTAAATTAGACAACGTCCATACAAGGGGAGCGGTAAGTGAAAAGCTATTAGCAACCTGGGTAAACTCGACTCCCAGCTCACACAGGCAAACCAGAACAATAGAAACCAGTAGCAACTGCTATTAGTAAAAAGTGTCAACTCTGGTAAACAATAGCGCGGTGGACCATGTTGTCGGGACATTTCTTTAATCGGTGACACCTGAAGAGGATAATAAGGTGGTAAAAACGGAAAAAATGCTGGGAATTAGGTTTAAGTCTGTCTGGCTGTCGGTGATGGCAAGTTTTTAGATCGTGGGAAATTAGTCTGCTACAGTATAACTATAAGCGGCTGACTTCAAAGGTACTGACAGCCTGAGAAAGTTTACAAATTTCTTAAAATAAGAAGTTAGATCGGGCAATAAAGAAACAGCTTGAGAAAATGAAAATTAGCGAATAAGAAGAGATTTTTTTTTTTTTTTTGATTTGGTAGTTGTTGGCGCATCGGCTTCTGTGGCCATAATGCACCTCCCAAGGTTTTTGCAGTACTTTGATCCAAGCCCGAGGCGGGAATCGAACCCGCGACCTTTGGGTTGCCAGGCAGGTACTTTACCCACTCGGCTAGCCCGGTCGGCAATAAGAAGAGAGAAAATGTTGATAAAATGAGTAAGATTGGTTAAACAGAAAACTAGGGCAGCATTTGACATATGTAAGCGGTACAGAAAAGGAGATGAACAAAAAGTGAGTGAAGAGGGGAAGACGAAAGAGACACAGAATTCAGTTTTATGTGTGTGTTTATGGAAATGAGTTAGAAAACACAGAGTTGAGAATTTGGGAGTGTTTTGCGAAGATGAGTTAGTGACAGGCCTGCGTAGCCGAGTGGGCAGGAGCGGGAGTGCAGTAGCACACGCTGTTTGAGTAGACCGGGGTTCAAGCCCCTTACTGCTGAATACGGTCGATCTGCCAACCCGCATTGGACCAACGTGGCAGATTATGGTCTATTTCCCTCAGCATGAATTGTTGAGGAGGCTTCCATCCTGCAGTGGGTTGATAATGGCTGCACTTTACTTTTTTTTTTTTTTTATTATTATTATCCGTTTATTTCCATAAGGAAACCACCCCGGGACGGCAAAGTGCCAGGAGGGTGCTAAGTACATATCAGGGTACGAGATACTACGTGCAGTGGGTTACATATACTGAACACGTAGTCTCGTCCCGAAATATTATATACACATTTTATGTTTAATATATACAGTATTTACATATTAATGATTCTGTACATACATTATACAACTGATATATTTACAATTCACTAATAATTCCATCTATAAATTACATATTTACATAACTGTTACAGAAGGTATATTTTTACAGTCAACACATTATTATTGTTCTTAAAGCAGAAAGTTTCTCTTTTACTCTAAATTCTTTGGTACTTTGCAGCCGATTCATATTTTGGTAAGTCTGTACAAATCCTGGAAGATCTCTTTCCGGAATGTTGCATCCTCACACAGTTTTTCGGCATCTATCTGTAGTGAGTTAAATATTTTCGCTGCATTTGATGAGAAGAATCTTTGCAGGCTACTAAGATTGTTCAGGACTGAACGCAGTGGATTATTTAGTTCTCCGCAACGTCTAGCAGTGACACGCGGTTTGACTAGAACATTATCCAGGACTGGAGCATCTACTCTGCCTGTGAGCATTTGTGCGAGAGTGTGTATGTTCCTGTTAATTGTCCGCTGCATCCAGGGTGTGATGTTAAGGTTTGAGTAGAGAATGGCCCTTGAGATAGTAAAAGGGTGGCCAGCAACTCTGTTAAGCCATCGCAAGAACCAGTACTCGATCCCAAGGACGGACTTATAATGTGAATCTGGAGCTGAAGACCAGATTTGCGAGGCATACATTGCAATTGGCAGGACACACATTAAAATGTACTTGGTCGCTAGCTGAGGATCCCTAATTCCTACCAGTTCCTGTCTGGTAGCCCATAAAGCGGCGAATATTTTTGTCTTCATATAGGCGAAGTGTTGAGTAAAGGTGAGTCTGTCATCCCACTTAAGACCCAGGTCCAGGTGAGAGTGCACTTTTACCACATTAGACCCGTTCACAGAGATCGAGATGTCATTTTTATTCTGCTTGCAAGTTATGGTCATTTGGGCAGACTTCTGCGCATTAATACGGACCCCGATGCAATCCAGGTTCCTCTCAAATTCTCGGATTGTGCTATTTGGCATCTGGCAAATACCTTTTGCTGATTCATAGTCTTTGCAAGTGATGAAGAATTTTACATCGTCAGCATATGTTATAAAATTGTAGTACCGTGCAAGAAACGGCTCTAGGGCGGCCGCGAAGAGAGTAGCCGAAAGAACTCCCCCTTGTGGCACTCCTCGCGAGATGGTAAAGCAAGATTGTAGCTTTTGGTGCTTAACAATAAGTTTCCTATGTTCTAGCAGGCTGGTTATTATAGTTAACAAATTTCCTCTTACATTAAAATAATTCTTTAAAATCGCAATGAGCGCTGGAATTGAGACGTTGTCCTAGGCTGCGGAGATATCCAAAAAAATAATATCAATTTGCTTTTTCTCATTTAGTGCTTTCTGCACGCGAAAAAGGGTTTCCAGTAAGTTTGTTTTTGTTGATCTCCCGAAATAACTGAGTGCAAATGTGGTGGTCTATGGCTGAAGCAGTGTTGATTGATGGTGGGAAGCAGTGCTTTTTCGAATACCTTCTGTAGGGTGCAACTGACAGAAATTGGTCTGTAATCCTTAGCCGATTTTGGGTGTTTAATCCTTGGTATTGGGGTTACAATGTAATTTTTCCAGGCTTGTGGGAAAGCTCCTGACCTAATGATTTCCTGATAGATGTGCAGTAATAGATCTATTATAAATGGGCTACTTATCTTAAGGATGAACATTGGAAATTTGTCTGGTCCAACAGTGGCCTTATTGGGCAGATCGTTGATTGCTTTCATTACGCTCTCTTTGGTGATTTGTATTTCACTCAAAGGAGGTCTTGTTGGTTCCTCTATTGCCGAATGGTTTCGCTTGGTTAAATCTTTCAGGAATTCAAAAATTTTGTTACCATTATCAGTGTTCTCAATTTGATTCAGTCCATGCAGGTTACTAAAAGTGTTATTAGCCCATTCCTTGAAAATGCATTCGGTCATATTCTCTGTGCTATTTCTGTTGCTTGTAATTCTTTTTGCTCTTTTTAGTTTATTATGAACAACACTGCAGTGTGCCTGTCGTTTTGCTTTGATGAAATGTGCTCTTTCTTTCTTATAACGAATGTGATCGGCAGGATGACCCGTTCTTTGCCATTTTCTATACAGTTTTTGCTTCCTGAGGAAACTTGCTTTCAGTTGTGGGTTAAACCATTCTTTTGTTCTCTCAGATATTTTGATTTCTTTTGCTGCTCCTTCCAATGCTGTTTGGTATAGCTTTTTAGTGATCATTTCTAAAGCTTCGTCTACTGGCTTTTCTTGCAGGTCATTCCAGTTGTAACTAGTCAGGTGACTGAGAATGACCTCTGCATTAATATACTTCACGGAGAAAAGATACTTACTTTGCTTTTCCCAGTTCGTGTGGTTACCCTGCATGTATTTGTGTATCTTCAGTGCTGCTTCTATTTCAATGGGATTGTGGTCCGACTTAAATTTTATGCAGTTTTGCGTTAGCCTTATGTCTAAGGAACTATGGTACAACAGGTCAAGTTGCTGCCTTCCCCTTGTCTCTGGTGTCGGAAGCGGCGTTAAGTGCAATGCACCCAATGTAGCATCCAGCTCTTTCTTGGCCTCCGTGTGTTTCGGAAGAGGCAAATTAAAATCTCCCGCTATTATTGTGTCAACTGATGGCTTTATAGATTTGCAGCAAGCCACGCATAGAGATCGTTTCTTGTCTCCTTTGAGTGCTCAGGTGGGAGGTATATGATGCATAACTGTATTTTCACGTGCTCTTTTGAAAAGGTAACGCAAATCCCTTCAAAATTATTTGAATTGGTTTTTCGTTCTCTTATAGGCTGGTATTTATTTTGGTAGCAAATTATAACTCCCCCTCCTCGCCTATCTGTTCTTCCGGTTCCCACACATTTGCAGTTTGCTGCCGCAGTTAGCCGATCTAACTGTTTTCCATTTCCCGACCAGGTTTCGATTAGGCAAATGAAATCCAGGTCCTCGTACATCATCATCGTTTGTAGGGTGTGGAGCTTATTTGAGATGCTCCTCACGTTTTGTGCAAACAGGTGGATGTGATGTTCTGCATCCCCAGCTGGGGGTAGTTTTCTTGATTGCTATTGAGCCCGATTCCTTGCATCATTTTTAACCAGTGGTCTGGCCCATCTGTCTCTGTAGGGCTTGACTAAGGTACCTACTGGCCAGGCGCTTACGTCTTGTAGGCGAGTTGCTTTGTCTGGTGGACAAGAGATTATAAAGGAGGAGTAAGCTGGGTGTCGTGTTTTCACTTGCTTGACTTGCACAGTTATCCCATGTTCGCCCTCACACATGGCTTTAATGTTTCTGGGCTGTGTTGTGGGCCCCAGCCTTGATACAAAAATTTGCTCTCTGGTTGCAACGGAAGTAATGTTGTAGATTTCAGAAAACCGTTTGTTTGTTTCAGGTGTGTTACAGGAAGACACGTTAATACTTTCTCTGTGAACTGGATTACGTCGTCGGCCGTCCTCGGCGAGAGTAGGCATGAAATTTTGGGATGGGCGGGTTTTTCTACCCTCAAAAGTGTTATGCTTTTTAGGTAGCATAGTGATGTGCGCATAAGTGAGTGGGTTTGCAGGAACATGATCTGAAGGGGAAGAGGTGACTCTGGCGTTCGTACTCTTGGAATACATGCATGCCCCAATCATTTCAGTGGATTCCCGTTGTCCTAATATTTCTGAGGCTTCTTTATTTTGGTTTCGACTTTTTTTTTACCCCGAGTTGAGATCTTGTGGGTTTTTAGGAAAATGGGTTAGTGGGATTCTAAGTTGAGTTTTCTAGAAAGCCTCAGAAAAGGGCGCGGTGCAGTATTTATCTGATGCCAAGGAATTTGCGACCGTACCATATGACAAATTACCTTTCCATACTGCTTATTCTCAACTTTATTTGACCTTCACTCTACAATTAATTCGTAACGCATTTCTGTGGTGTTTTCTCGTTCGCTCCATTTGCAGGCATTTCTCTTGAAAATGGCGTAACTCTTTACCCATTAGAAATTATCCGGATGAGAATTATTAATTTCGAGATTATGCCTTTTCCTATTCGTCTAAACTTTCAATTTTATAAGCATTCAAATTGCAACGTTTATTGCGCTTTTCAAACGATGGTCTGCTATAATACGTGCGCTGTTTTTTGCCTTCAGTCTATCTCGTGAACGCCTCTGACCGTTTCGTCGTCCCGGAATATAAACGGAAAATGTATTTATTTATACGAAGAATGACGCTTGTAAGAGCAGAATGACATTTCCACGCTCACTCCGGGCACACACAAACCTTTCTGAAAAAGGAAAAAAAAATGAAATTCCGGTCCCACACTCGTATCCACGGGGAAGCGTTGTTCAGCAACAGCACTCAAAATAGCCCGCTGTTTTGAGCGCTAAATGCGGCTGCTCTTCAAAGAACTCATTTGGCATTCATCCGTGGTTCGGCAAACAAAATCGTTTTACGATATTAAAGGGGTGGGGCGCTGCGGCTTCAATTCGTCCCGCTCTACAGATCGACCTCCAGCCAAGCGTTTCACGCTGCCAATAGCCGATATTCGCTGAACATCTGAAATGAGCTGAGCGCGGAATAGAACAAAGGGGGAGAGGAAACACCCACCCACCGAAATAAAATGACAGAAGGAGACTAGAATCGGATAACTGACACTCCGCAGCCGCTTTTGCAATTACGGCCGCTATTATTCAATGACTTTCGGTCCAGCGTCATCTGAATGGAATATTTATGGAACAGTTGAGTACAGATGCGGTCGCAGCACGCACGCCGGGATTCTTTAGTAGACGCAATGTCGAGCTCAGTTCGTGCCAGTCGACAAAAGTTTAAGACCCGCTGCCGGACAACGAGCTCGTGGAAATGCGAAGCGCACGCTGCGATGACTTACTGAATGTGTGTTTTGACGCGAGTTTGTTTGAATAAGTGATGAGGGCAGGACACGGAGTACGCCGTTACCGGGAGGATTCTGTGCCGAAGATAAATGGTCTCTGCTCGTGCCGAACATTGACCACAGAAAGCAGCAGCGCCCATTTCCGACGGAGAATTCACGAGGACGTTGTTTTGTTTACGTCCGAGACATTTCAAATGTCTCGCTCGCCCCTCGGGACTGCGTCCAGGAAGTCCCCAGCAAGGTCACGTCTAGACAGAGACGTTTTCAGGAAAATTCCGATGGGACAGGATTTCCAACACAAGACGAATTTCATTATTAATGCAGAGAAATACCGAGGAATCTTTGTATCGGAGGAACCGGTTCGACACTCAAAGACAATTTGAGAAGGACACGTGGCTCTGGCCTCGTATTGATTTTAATGCCTTCCACATACGCTGTTAGAGTTTCCCCAAACACAATTACTGAGTGAGTGGTTCTTCTTGTTTTTATCCCCCGTTCAGCAAAGTTTCGATATTTCGGAGTCAGAAGGAGGACAAATCGCAGAGTGATGAGGATGTTCCTTCTGAAGAATCAGTTCCTTGGCCCCATTTTCGCACGGACCTACTTTTCAAGACTAAACGGCAAAAAATTTGCGAAAACCTTCTTCGTCCAATAGCAGCAGTTTTGCGGTCATTCTCAGAGTTCATTCTTCGGTGGCAAGAATAAATTTTCAACGAGGACGTTGCAACGATGTTCTCTATTATTTTGAACCCACATTTTTTTCAGTTGGAGATGACGAAGTTGAGCTGAAATCCTCTAAATTGGGAGATGTACATGATTGTGAAAACCACCGAGGTTAAGGAAGAATGAACTCTCAGTGATGGATCCGAAAAAGGCGGGAGATGAGCGCATCCAGTAGTAATGTTAAAGAGAAATCGTTGAACCCAGGGGTTGTTCCCTTGGACTGGAGAAGTGCCAAATATCTCTGCAGTCCGCAAATTAGGAGCCAAACAAGTGATGGCCAATGATAAGCCAGCGAGTGTGATTTCTGCGGCGAAATTAGTTTATGAAATGTACGGGTAAATCCGCAGTATTTAGGATACCATCGTTGTCGAGGACCATCTCGACAAGAATGGTCTCCTAAGTGGGGCTGCATAATTTCATGCACAAACCTCAAGCGGGTGTACAGTGCTCAATACTGGCTACTGAAATCGGCCAATAACAAGCTTCGGCTACCTCCCGCTACCCCAACCACACTGATGGCACAAGCACTCCACATCCTGAGGATGAAGTTCCTGATCGTGGAAAAGAGGCTGGTCTTCACAGAAAAACTCATCACGGGCCAGATATCATCTCCAAATATTTGGAACGCTTGCTCTTGGAGGATTCCACAGCCAAGCCTAAGGTCGTTACTAGCACTCGTGGCTCACCACAACAGGCTTGTACTCACTGACGGATTTCTTCCCAAGCAGATGCTCGCTGCCCTCAACCGTGTGGACGCAGACATCGACAGCATAATAAGCAAGAAGGACAGACAGACAGAACTTTATCAAAGCCCTTGAACCCTGATGTATTGTAAAGTTGTATTTACTTCTGTATTTATGTCTAGCTCTGTGTTTTTATGCTGTATTTGTATTCCTGTTGCATTTGTGATCGGTATTTTGTAGCCTTTTTGTATGTTCGCTGTATTTTGTAGCCTTTTGTATTTGTACGTCGTACTTATCTTATCTAGATGGGAACCCCTGGCGCTCGTCGCCGTGATGGGATATTGTGCTCTAACTCTACTTCACAATAAAGATTTATTTATTTATTCATTAAGGGAAAGTCTTGCCTCTTTGACAAATGCACAAATGCTATGGTAGTGGGACAGCATACGTAGTACTCGGCGCTCAGCATCTTGAGGGGGATTTGGTTGAAATGCAAAAAGCCCCGAGAAGGATTAGTGAAATTAATGAGGAGCAATATTCTGGCTGGTGAGCAAATTCGGCATGGGTGGCCTAAGGCGACAGTGTGGCAAAATTTAGGGAGGAATTGGACACGCACCTTTTGACAGTGGGAGGAACACGCGCTGTTTTCTGGCAGTTGCACAATAAGTTCGGCGCTGGTTCAATATTTTCATCAGCGTTCACTGTCATAAGCGCCTGGATCAGAGACCATTTTGGATATCAGAATCATTTGTGCCACTCGAAATCTCGCCCCCCCTCTCTCTCTCTCTCTCTCTACTGCAAATCCCTCGTTAACGAGTAGTGGGAGTTTTCCGCAACCTAAACGAAAGCGAGTCATGTGTACGCGCTGTTTCTTGCAAATTTTCAGACATTTTTACGTTTTTCGAGCAAACTTTAACGGAATTTGATATTGCGAGGTGCGCGTTTCGGTTGGTTTTTTCACAGATAGAGCGAGGGACTCTCCAGAAACAGAATGAGACGGGGGAAAAGCCTTTTAAGGGTGACAAGAATACAAACGTTGGAACTGGTGAAAATAAACACCCGCTTTCACCATTTGGCACGAAAACGAGAGAATTTGAGGAGGAAGCGGATCCGTACTGGAACACTGGATTCCGTCATTTGGCACGCACTTCTGTTGGGGGCGGAGTCGGAACCAGACTATTTCAGTTCCGCTGGTATCGATTGCCGTAAGTGCCTCGAGGTGGCACCTAATTAATTTCGTCGGTTGGCATTCACCGAAACCCCACCCAATGAATCCACCGCTTCCTTCGATCTCCTGGAAACAAAAAGGAGAAAAGAGGCCACGTGATGTTGCTTTTCCACTGCGTCAACATCTCTTTGGGTCCCCAATCAACAGATGATCCGCCCCTGATGGCTGGCCCGAAGTTAATCTTCTCAAAATAAAAGGGATCGATGCGCGCGTTTTCCAATGGCCAAGCCGAGGACGGGTACACAGAGGAGAGGGGTCTGCGCGTGTAAGAAGGGAGGGGGGGGAGCAAACTTTGTCCATAGGTGGTTAAAACGCTGTGGAAGCGGGGAATGTCAACACGGGGGTTTTTGTTCGGCAAATACATTAGCGAACGTGCCCTTGGTCCGGGCTGTCATTAGTAATGCTTTACTTCCCGGAGGGTGCACGCAATCGTGAGTCACGAGCCGGCCGTCAGAGGGCTCTGCATCGGCTCCTAGGCGTAGCATTAGCCTTCCCCCAAACGGCACGATTTCGCTGTTTCGCCGTCAAAGGCTAATTAAGAAATGAGGTCATGGAAATTCGCCGAATGACACGAAAGGGACGCCGTGATATTCGTACGTGAAACTGCCATTTCGGGCTAAGCCTGCCGTTGCACCACCCGTGGGCCAAATGCGTCTTTAGATGAGGGGGGAAGAAAAATTAACTGCGCTTTCGAGGACGAAGAAAACGCCAAAAAGCACTCGCTGAAGAAAATGCGGATCAGCGAACACCCTCTCGAAACACCGGGGCTTCGCTTAAAAGAATCCCTTAACCCGTGTTGCTTTTTGCGCGACATTGGAAGTGTAGATCCGAGAGGATGGGGTGGGGGTGGTTAGGGGAGAACAAAGCCGTCGTATTCGAGGTGTCATCAACGAAATCACTGTCGTGACGAATGAGCGCTCCCACGAGACGATCTTTTCCCCAAGAAGTAAACGCAGTCTTCAAATGAACTTCTTTTTTGAACCGAGGGGAGGAAGGGGAGGAACAACTCCTTCACTACACCTGCGCTTCACTGCAAAGTCCAAGGAACAAGCCTAAACAGGTCCGCGTTCTTCCGCATATTTTATTTTATTTTTTTAAATTGGATTTCACTTTACGTTTTTTATTATGTGGAGAATGCGAAGTCGGGTGGGTCTTAAGGCCAGAAGTTATATAAAATTAATATACGGAAAAGCGTCGCTGCTTGGCTTAAGCAGACGCCATTAACCGATTTCACGTGTGGTCTGAATCCGCAAGTTGAAAGTTTCTAAACACAACGACGTTCCGAGATCCATACCTCAGACCGATCTTACACGATGATCGCATTGATTCCGTCCGTTTGACTACGGTTCCCAAAGTAAAGGATGTAGGGGTGTTCCAGTGGATCTCTTACACTCCACACAAGCTCTGTAATAAAACGCCGCGTTTTAGGACTTTTCAGGCGATCCGTCTGTCCGGCCCTTTCGCTTCATTCTGCGCTACACTACTTTGCCCACGGTTGTTCCCAACGGTTTTGGAATATGCTTCGATGCACAAGAACGCGATGTCTGCTGGTGTTCCCCGAGGGAGAGTGCTATCTGGCTTGTTATCTACAGCCATCATCGCGCCTCTGGGCCGTAAGAAAATCGTCACGTACGCAGACTATATAGAAACCCTCACGCCTGTTGCGTCTAAGAATCACCTGGAGGCAACAGCGTGCATCGATAATAGTCTCATCCACATCGCCTCTTACCCGAAACAGTATGGACTCTCACTGAGCCCACAAAAAACAAAAGTAATGGGGTTTTCTCTGAAACCTTCCCCTACAATAATATGCATGTATTTATTTATTAGACCCGCTGCCGCCCGGGCTAGCCGGGTGGATAAAGTGCCTGCCTCGCAACCCAAAGGTCGCGGGTTCTATTCCTGCCTCGGGGCCTGGATCAAAGTACTGTAAAAAAAAAAAAAAAAAACTTGGGATATGAATTTTGCCCACAAAAGCGTATGCGCCAACAACTACAAAAAAAAAAAAAAAAAAAAATTAGACCCGTTTAGTAAAGTAGCAAAAATGTTTCCTTCCACCCGTTATATTTTATTTTTTAAATCAGGAACCTTACACCGTTTCGCCTTGACTCTGCCAACACGGACTTAATGAAGTTCAGTCCACTGAACAGAATCAGCAAATCAGCAAATGACTCTCGCATTGACTTCTTTGACAACTCCCAATCACTGATGAACTCCATCCACAAGTTTGCCTCTTCACTTAAACTGCAAAGTGACTAGCTCACATCTAATTATTGTAGCTTATTATTTGTTATATTATTTTTCTATTCTCTAACAGATTAATTATTCTTGTTTTAACCGGTAACTTAACTTAATACAGTCCTCTTTTGTACATATGCTTTTATTGTTTGAATCTATATCAATGTTTATCGTCCTGTAGGATTTCACATTATTGTTATTATGTTTATTGATCTGATCTCAGATACACTGTTAATGGTTACCTGTTGTGTATCTTTTTATTAATAAAATAAAAATAAAATAAAATAAAATTATGCGCAGCCGACCGGCTAGAAGGGTGCAAAAAATGCAATTATTTCCAATATAAGAAGGGTGTGCAAAAATACAAGTATTCTCAGAATCTTTAATTGCCACAATGTTAGACATACAATTAGTCCCGTCACGGCATGGTGGTGCCAGGGGTTTACAAAACATATTTACAAAAGATACACGAGAAAAACATAAGTTACATCAGATTATTCGAAGGCAACAAAGCACAGTTTTACATTTTCAGTTGGACGAGGATTCCCTTCCTGTATTTTTTATTATTGACCACTTCTTGGAGGTCCCCGTCGATGGCTTGCAGTGAGGGCAGCATTTGCTTTGGCAGGAATCTGTCGGTGACGGTTTGCTAGCAGCTCTGCTGAAGACCGGAGATAAGGGGGAAGAGCAGTGATCCCACAAGTTCGGCTCTGTAATTTTAATGGAGGCCATCTTGATGGTGAACAGCAGCTTTTTTCTCCGATGTAGGACCGGAGCCTGCGTAGTTGAAGGGCTTCTGCTAACTGCGTTGATCTGAGAGCTGGGGGAAGGTGGAGTTTGCTGTTGACCCATTTTAGAAGCCAGAATTCGGCAGAGAACATTCTTTTAATGTTGGATTCGGCGGCCGAGGCCCATATCTCTGAAGCATACAGTATTGTCGGGTAAAGGAGATGTATCTTTTTACCAGTTGTGGGTCGGTGGTGTAGAGCAGCTGTTGTTTGGCGACCCAGAGTAGTGAATTCAGCCTCGACTGTATGAGGTTTATGTGATCGCTGAAAGATAGTTTGGAATCGAAGACGACCCCCAGATCTTTGTGTGTTTGAACACTTGGAACTGAGGAGCCGTTAAGCACAGGCTCCAAAGTTGTTGGGCTCTCCTTTAGAGAATAAGTTATTTGTGCCGATTTTAGGGGGTTGGTTTGGAGGTTGAAGGAGAAGACTGCGTCAAGCCAAAGCACCACTCACGTTTATAGCTGTGTCAAAAATTAGTACCCGAGACACCGCACTTATTACAATTATTTACAGTATTATTGACAAAATTAAAGTCCATCAATGACGCCAAAAATACTTACGAGTATTTTCGCAGTGGTGTTAAACCTGAAGTTATTCACCCTCCCTGAGTTAGTCGGTCTCAGGGAGGGTGAATTTTTTTTTTTTTGTGCAAATAAGCTTTTTTGTCGAGCAAACAACAAATCGAGCGGACAACGGCGCAATTTACGCGCAGACAACGTTCGGGATGCGCAGGTTCGCCCCGACCCCTGCCCCGAATGTGCAGCGAAATTGGAAAATTTGTTTGCTCTTCAAATTTGGAAATGTTTTTGGCAGTTCATTACGCAAGTTGACCTTGAGAAATGTACCGTTCGTAAAAATTGATTTTGGTTTTATATCATTAATGTCGATTTGTTTGTTTGTAAATTATTAATCGCATTATGGACCGCCCTCCCGGCTGAATAGCGTGCCAGGGGTGCAAAACACACTCGTAGATTTAATAAACTCGTTGCAATAAAATGTAATAATTTACATAATAATATTTAGCAACCATTCGCAATCAATTAAACCAACTTAACAATTAATTCATTAACCACATACTCTGTGTTTTTTCACCTCCAAATATTGTAAATAAGTTCGTGTAAATATGGTCGTAAATACTGGTATAATGTAACCAACCCTCTAGCCACGTGCTGTCTATGGGTGGCTCGAAAGAGAAATAAACAGATAATAATAATAATAATAATAATAATAATAATAATAATCATAAAGAAACTGTAGAAAATACATCGCCAAGGACCCTGGAGTGTCACATGATGAAGCCACCTGCCCTCAGAAACGATGCGACACATCATGGCGGGGTAAAGATGAACGTAACAAGGTCAGCAGATCCAGCTGGCTTGCCAAACAACACCTCCTTCGTGTCACAGAGCAGCCTGAGTACACGCCCCAATACACCACTTTCTGCATACAGTCATCACCAACGGTGCAGAAATCTGGGCGTCGGCAACAAAAACCCCGCTAAAAACCATCTCATCTGATGAGTACTGGTTCCTTCGGTGGGTCGTCTTCAAGCATAATCTGCCACCACTCACACATACTTCAGAAATGACCAAATTTCTAAACTACAGAATAGTCAACAAACGGATATTCGCCTTCCGCTTGCTGGTGTCAATTAAAATGATAGCGGATGAAGTCAATACGCCAAATTTTTGGCAGATGTGCATTTGGAGGGTCCCCCAAAACCGTTAAGGGCCCTCCCCTCTCTGCAGTTTGTGGCGTGGAGGCTTAGAATAGGGGATAGATTCCTGCTCATGGAGATGCTCCACAATGTTCAGGAGATGGACTACAAGAAGTGGATAGAGGACAAATCCTACGAAAGACGCATCATCAGGGAACTGCTGTCGTCTTCAGCCGCCATCGTCTTTTCATGTTTTTTTTCATTTCCCACGTTAATATTAATTTTATATGTAAAACATGTACCTCTAGCATCGTTGCTGTTATGGGTTTATTGCATCATGCATCCATCTAACTATCCACTGCCCCCAATAAACATATTAATTAATCAACCAGACTGAGTACGCTCATAGACACGACCAGGCACTCAGGATAATACATCAGAATCTAGCGTGGAAATGCCAGTTGACCACAGAAAGTGTACCATACTAGAAGTAGGAATCCCAGGCAGTACTAGAGATCCGAACCAACAAGCTGTACTGGGACCGCGCCATAATAACTGATAACACCATCCCACTCAACAGACCGGACATAACCCTTGTGGACAAGAAAGAAAAGTTTGCCTACCTGATTGACATAGCGGTGTCCAAAACTAGCAATGTCCAGAAAACCCATGGGGAAAAAATGAGGAAGTACACGAACCTAAGAGAAGAGATCAAAGAGATGTGGCATATGCAACAAGTAACGACCATCCCAATCATCGTGTCAACCACAGGTATGGTGCCAAAGACCCTACATGACAGCCTAGCAGCAATAGGTCTCCCAGCGAACACCTACAAGGAACTCCAGAAAGTCGCAATCCTGAACATCTGTAGGATTGTCAGAGAGTTCCTCGACCAACAATAACACCAGACATAACAACAACCACTCTGTGTACTTGGTAGCGATACCCGTCACGTGGTATTAATTCATCCCATCGCAAAGGAATAACACGGCCTGAGTCGCCTGAAACCTTACGACAGAGAAACAAACGATTTCCGAAACCCGTTTATTCCACGTGAAAATGTTGAGCACGTGCATAATTGTATTTTGGCTTTTAGTTTTATTAGCGCGCACCTAATCAATAAATGGGGCCGATTCTCGAGCGCCTGTCTGCCCCAGCAAGTAAACACTCGAAGAGTAATCACAGCGATGGGGGAGGCGAAAAGTACCGTTCCCCCTTTAAGTGTAGCGGGAACACAAAGATATTGGTATCGTACGCTATCCGCGTAATATAACGTTCCGCCCTAGGTTCTCGTGAGCACGAGAGCCTTCTATTAAAGAGGCTCACCACGCTTTAAAGTTAGATCTTCAAACGCATTAAACGATTGCAAAACAGCACGGATCGAGACCCTGATGTTCGGAGTTATCCCGTATGCGCGAGAGAAGTCGAGTGCGGTTGACGAAGATATTGCGTTGCCGCCTAAGCGGTCAACAAGGTTGAGTCTGCCGAATATTTAAAGATTCCGTCGTGAAGAAACCCCCACTGGAAGCGCACCCCCAATCTCGGATCAAATGCGACGTTCAAACTTCAGTTCAATTCGAAAACGTCTTGTGTCGCCACCGCCCATCTGGGTCGTGCGTGTTTAGTGAGGGAACGCATTACGGGGGTATGTTAGGGACGAATTGCTGAATTAATAGATGACAACCTCCCGCTCGATTCAATTTACGTCTCCGTTATTTAATTTTGCTTACAAACAACCAAATTAGAACGAAGGGTTTATTCGGGCGTTCTTTCAAAATGGTCGTTATTTTCCCCAAAATAACGACGGCGCTCTCGGGAATATAATTCTAACGAAGTGCATCCACTTGACACGGGTGGGTGGACAGTGCAATGTCGAGTCAGTTTGGTGTGACATAAGCATTGGGAGATCAAAATTGAGAGTAGGAGTGTGCTATAGGCCTGATGACTCTGATGAGTATAATAAGGAACTGTACAGGGAAATAGAGTGGACCAGTAAATCAGAGAGTCTTATAATGGGAGATTTTAATTTCCCAGATATTGACTGGAATTTGTGGATTGGTCACTCACACACTAGCAAGGCTTTTGTGGATTTATTGGATGATTGTTTTCTACACCAGCATGTTCGTGCGGCAACAGAGGGAGCAATACTCTTGATCTGATTATCAGTAGTGATTCTTCATGCATTAAGAATCTGCAGATAAATGAACCACTAGGTGGCAGTGATCACAGTGTGTTGAAGTGGGATTTACTCAAGGAGGTAACTACCATCAGAAGTAAAGGGAAGGGTTTTTGTTTTCGTAAAGGCGACTATGATGGTCTGAGACAGTATTTAAATTCTATACAGTGGGACCAACTGATGATGTTACCAACAGCAAATTCAAAATGGGAAGCATTCAAAGA
Organism: Mastigoproctus giganteus; assembly: GCF_048544385.1. Lineage (NCBI taxonomy): Eukaryota > Metazoa > Arthropoda > Arachnida > Uropygi > Thelyphonidae > Mastigoproctus > Mastigoproctus giganteus. Next base: position 231,449,565 of record NC_143584.1, read on the forward strand.
ACTTATCTTGGAAGCTACTAGGCTTTACATACCAACTAAGAAATATTGTTCAAGGTTTAGGCCAAAATGGATGTCAGATGAACTAATGAGGCATATGGCAGAGAAGAAAAATGCATGGGATACATACAAATTAATGGGTGACATGGAAGCTTATGATAGATATAAGTTGGTCTGTAACCAAGTCACAACGAAGATTAGGCAGATTACGAGAAATCTTTGGCAAAGGATGAAAAGAAAAACAGCAAAGAGTTCTTTAATTATGTAAACTCTAGAAGGATGAGGATGAATCCGATTGGTCCACTTGATATCGATGGGTCAACTGTTGATGATCCTGCTCAGGTAGCTGATGAACTAAATGAGTATTCAGCATCAACATTCACATATGATAGCCAGGTGGGAAGGAGCAGCAGCAGCAGTGCGTAGCACACGCTTTTTGATTAGACCGGGGTTCAAGCCCGTCACTACCAAATACGGAAGATGCGGAAAGGTCAGTGAATGACCACCGCATTTCCCCGAGCAATATGGCCTTAGTTGCTAATGCTCCTAAAAACCAAACAAACAAACAAAACAATTCAGATATGAGGAGTTGTTCAATGAGGGGAACGCCAGAATTTTATCAAAATCTAACAGTGAGCTAATTGATTTTGTAATAACTGAGAGTAAAGTAGAGTAATTACAAACCAGTTTTAACTTCTTTTCCGGGTAAAATAATGAAGTCACTGGTTAAAGATGCATCGCAGGATCATCTAGATGCAAGCTGTTCCCTCACGATGCGTCTTCTGTACGATTTGTCCTCTATGAACTTTTTGTAGTCCACTTCCAACTCCTGGACGTTGTTGAGCAGCTCCATGGGCAGAAATCTATCCCCTATCCTGAGCTTCCGCGCCACAGACTGCATAAAGGGGAGGGCTATTAAGGGTTTCGGGGGATCCGCCAATTGTACATCTGCCAAAAATTTGGCGTATTGAGTACTGTATCAACTATGTGGTACTGCACTGACAGTGGTAGAAAATGTAAAATACCTGGGAGTCATTGTGCAGTGAGATATGACGTTTTCTGAGCTGAGCACAGGGGCTGCCAGGGCGGGTCATGAAGTCTTGTCAATGATATACAGGAAATTTTCTAGTAGGGATAAGGAAGTGATTATTCTCTTGTATAACGCAATGGTCAGGCCACACCTTCAGTACTGTATACGAGTCTGGAGGCCTCATTTTAAGAAGAATGTAGAGCTGCTGGAACGAGTACAGAGTGAATGGAAAAAAAGGGTTGCTCTTACGAAGAAAGGCTTAAGTTTTGAAAATTACAGTGTCTGGAGACTAGGCACCGGCGAGGTGATCTGATAGAGGTGTAGAAAGCCTTGAATGGTTTGAGCATGCTCATTGCTGATGAGATTCATCCTTTTGCTCAGATTAAGAACTTGAGGGGCCATAAATTGAAATTGAGGAAAAACAGTTGTAGAATAGATGTACGGAAATTTTCATTTAGCAAGTGGGTGGTTGATTGCTGGAGCAAACTTCCGTCTGTCGTTGTGGAAGTTGATAGCTTAAATAAATTAAGGGAGGGACCGAACAAACTTTTAGATGGGATGGATGTGCGAAATTTTTTATTTTTTTGGGCCTGATGCTACATAAGTTTGCTTCCTTGCATCACATGCCTCTGCTGCTACTTCTTGTGGCACGGGTTTTCTCTTCCATTACAGCGTGTTTAATTAGCAACCCTCGAAATGAAGCTAAGGATGTCGCCAAGTTGAGAATAAAAAGAGACCAGAAGGCTTTGCGAATGACATCTGACGGCGTAAGCAAGAAGGTCTTTACAAGTGGCTCGTGTAAATTGAAACCGTGTTGTGTGTTGACGCGATCGATATCCGAGTGTGCGTCGACAGTTCGGTCTCCCTCCCCCTCCACAGCAGCAAATCCATTTCGCCATTACAGAAATGAGTTCCGCGACTCTGTTTGGATTGCTTCGAAATCAATCATTCCGTTCGCTGACATTCGAATACGCGTCAGCAACTCCGATGTAACACATCTTTCCGCTCTGATCAAAGCCACTAGGAAGGGCCACTAGGTGGAGCTCATTTCAGTTCCTGGAATAAACCCGCAACGACAACTTAACTTCGACACGAAATTGGAAGTTGGGACATCCGAGAGATTGTTTGGTATCAGTTTATGGAATCCCATCATCCGGGCAACTTGATGAGCAAATAACGTCGACGTGTGGCGTAAATGGACCTCTGAATTGGGCAATCTCCAATTCTTAAACTCATCAAACCTGGCTTGTTAAGGTGAAGAGAAAGACGAATGTTTGCTTCTCGATTTCCTCCGGTATTTTCTTCAGAAATGTCGTCGCTCCTTTGGACGAACTTGGAGTGATGCGAGAAAAGGTTGCGGGAAGGCAGTGCTGTTTTATTATTCGAGGTTTGTGCTTCAGCCCCTTGTGAGAGGAACAGTTATAATTTTTATTTTTTATTTTATTTTATTTTATTTTATTAATAAAAAGATACACAACAGGTAGCCATTAACAGTGTATCTGAGATCAGATCAATAAACATAATAACAATAATGTGAAATCCTACAGGACGATAAACATTGATATAGATTCAAACAATAAAAGTTCATTTAACGTTCAATAATCGTTCAATAAAAGTTCAATAATCAGTTCATTCAACGAGCTTCTTCTTAATGAATTTCTCCCATCCCATTTGAAATTGGTTATTTACTTTCTCACACAACGCCCGCAATTTTGTTTGGCCGAGACCCCCACGGGATGGGTCGCACGCAGTAAACGGGGCTCCGGAAAGTGAAGCGATGTTTCTACGAGAAGAGCCGCCGGGGAAGAACGGAATCCAACTTTTCCAAAGCGCTCTCCGGATGAAAGCTTGAAGGACACGAATGCGAGTTTTCAGTGGGAACCACAAATGGATGTCGCAGAAAACTGTTGACGGATCCAACTGGAAGTGGAGTTCCAATTCACGGGGCATGCGCGTGGTTGGCTGATCAGCGAAACGTCTTCAATTTTCGCAAATTTTGCGGTCATATTTCTGTTTGGCCACAATTTCCGAGGTTCTCCTTCCATCGAGTCTTTCTGGGTATTTCCGCAAGAGCTACGTGACTTCTTTGTCCTGGTCGCGGGTGTTTCGTCTCGTTGGATATTAGCTAAGTCGTCTGCGTGACATACTGCGTTAACGCGTCCCTCAGTTCCTTTCTTTCGGGGCCTCTGCAGCCAGGTGGGCAGGAGCGGTAGTGCGTCGCACACGCTTCTTGATTAGACCGGGGTTCGAGCCTGCGACCACCAAATACGGAGGATGCGTAAAAGTTAGAAAATGACCACCGCATATCCCCGGAGCAATATGGCCTCAGTTGCTGATGCTCTTAATAAGAAAAAACAAATAACAAAAATCTTTTCAAGCCCTGCTAATGATAATAAATATCTTTATTGCAGGCAGTGATTGGTTCCATGATTGCCTGATGCAATAATACATCAGCAGCGGCGACAATGCTAGGGATTTAACATGAAATAACCAATACAAGAAGAATTACTTAAAACATATATTAGGACATAAAACGTATAATTACATATTTTATATTTGAAATTGATATTAACGTGGGAATTGAAAAGACGATGACAGTCACTCGGTTGAAGACGAAAGCTGGTCCCTGATGATGCGTCTTCTCTACGATTTGTCCTCTATGAACTTTTTGTAGTCCACATCTATCTCCTGGACGTTGTGGAGCATCTCCATGGGCAGGAATCTATCCCCTATTCTGAGCCTCCACGCCACAGACTGCAGAGAGGGGAGGGCTCTTAAGGGTTTTGGGGGGATTCTCCAATTGCACATTTGCCAAAAATTTGGCGGATTGACTTCACCCGCTATCATTTTACTTGACACGAGCAGGCGGAGGATGAAAATGCGTTTAGAGACTTTTCTGTAATTTAGAAATTCGGTCATATCTGAAGTATGTATGAGTGGTGGCAGTTTATGCTTGAAGAGGACCCACCGAAGAAGCCAGTACTCATCAAAGGTAATGGTGTTTAGCGTGGTTTTCGTTGCCGACTCCCAGATTTCTGACCCGTTGGCTGCGGAAACCGGTATACGTATTGGAGCGTGTACTCAGGCTCTGTGACATGAAGGAGGTGTTGTTTGGCAAGCCATCTTGCTCTGCAGACCTTGTTGTGAATGTCTGCAACATGCTGTTTGAAACTGAGTTTAGGGTCGAATATAATGCCGAGATCTTTGTGCTTGATGACTGGGGTGATGGGGGTTCCGGGGATTTCTACGATTAGCTGGGTTGGGTTTGATTTGAGGGAAAATTCCATTTGTACAGATTTTTTTGGATTGATCTTAAGAGAGAACTGTGGCAAGTATGTAATCAGATTCTTGAGGCTGTTGATAATGTTTCCAGAAACAGAATCAGGTCGGGCGGTCCCGTTGATCCGATAGAGGAGCTTCAAGTCGTCTGCATAACTGATCGGAGTTGACCTCCAGAAATTCGCTTCGGATCGCAATTTCGTTGACGGAACTTGTTCCCCTTTTGTTTGGCCCCTGATGTGGACTCAATCCGATATGTCCACCCGCTATCTGCTATGAGGCGCAGAATGGCATGTCACAGGCACATCGACAAACTGTTTCACAAGAATATCCCGAACAACTTAATGCACGCCTGTGAAATATTCTGAGTTGTGTGAATGTTCTGAAATATGTACAGGTGAACGTGTACATACCTTGGTGTACTGTCTGCCTCACAACTATGTACATACTCTTATCCATTGAATGGTTAATGCTACGTTTTTAAGTTAATTTCATGTTATCTTATCTTTTTGTTATACTCTACATATTTTTATATTATCTTTGTCAAGCCCCTGGCCTCCTGGCTGTGCGGCACATTATTGTATGTACAGTGTACAATAAAGATTTTCTCTCTCTCTTTTCTTCCTACGCGCATTGCGCTAACTACGCCCTGCTCGTGATATTTTTCACTGTCACGCTGTTCGCGTCACCTCTTTTTTCTGATCCCCGCGTGTGTCGGGTAAAACGCTAGCCATTTTCGACGCCATTTCGGCCCCGTGTTACCATTTTCAGCGCGAACTTCCGTTATTTTTTGCCATTCTGCGCACGTGGCTTCTGTCTGTTCTACTGAGGGAGATTTCGAAGATTGATGACGCGTTGTTCGCAGCCAGGAAATTACTCTTCTTTGCTCGGAGTACCACCCCTTCCCGTTCCCCTCCCCGGCTACAAATCGCGCGTTTCGGAGAGGGGACACTCGTGAAACGCGAAGTCCAGAAGCTTCTGGCCCGAAGCCTTCGAAATCCGTGCGTCGGATATTCCGAGTGGTCTCTGTATTGCGAGGGAGGCCGCCGCCCCCCTCATTTCCGGTCGGCAACAAAGACAGGGGGGGTCAAACGTACAGGACCGGCGAAGAGGTTTGGACGAGAGAACGAAAGGATCTCGTAGACGAAGAAGGACGTCAATGGCAGCTCGTTGTGTCCCCTCCCCCTCAATCTGTGCGTTCTTTTCCCCTACCCTCGTTCGTCTGCTGTACGCGAATAACAATCGTTACGAAGGGACCTAACGTCGCTTTAAGAGCGTTCGGCGATGCGATGGCATTGTTTCCAAGCTCGCGACTATTCGGAAATGCGTTACGATCACGTGTTGTCGGAGAGCCCAAAAATTAAATGACGCCGACCTCCCCCGGGACGCCTGAGAATCCGCTGCTCTTCGGCGTTTCTTCGACGCGATCGATAATTTTTCAAGATGGATGCGAGTGCTTAAAAGAAACGATCTCGCTGCGCGTGCCATTCTCGAACTCTGTAACTGTGCGTGGAAGACGACTCTCCCACGAAACACGGGACGTACGGAGGGGGGGGGGAAGAGAAACGATATTCCGCGACGAAAACGGCACATTCTGAGTCGATTTTGCCCTTTCTGTTTTTGTAGCGTTTCGTGAACCGGGTTCGGTCCTATCGTTTCATTTTGAATGCGCGTTGTCTCGTTCCAGGGTGTTCTTTGCCAATCAGGGCGACTCCCGAAAAGGTATCGCGACAAGACAGGAGCCTTTTCCGTCGACGCAACTCCACTTGAGAGCGGCGCATGCGCTCAGAGGGCAGCGATCTAGGAAATGCAATTTATTCTTTGCGAAATGTGCCGGCCCCAGTTGGAGGCCCCAAAATTGACCGCGTTCCACTTCCAGCTATCAGATGTCGGTTCCGTGTCGGGCGATTGCATTCGGCCCGCTCTTTCTCTAATCTCGAGGTTTTTGGGGAGGGAGGGAGGGAGGGAGGGGGAGATATCTCGGGGTTCTTATCGAATCTTTCTTAGTTCGGATGAAGTATTGTTGCTCCGCGTGCGAAAAGCGTCTACCGACGTCATCAGAAGTCGGGTTACATAAAGAGACATCGGCCCTTACGCCCTCCCCCCCGCATTACAACCCGCGCATGCGCAGTACGGCTACTAATTTCGGGAAATCTAATTTATGTTTTTCGAAAGACGCTTTTAGCGTGTCGAGCAGCCCCCCTTCCCCTTACCCCCCGCCACTCCGCTAATGACACCGAGTCATAAATGGGCGGCCCCTCGCTGCGCTCCCTTAAATTGATGCCCCGGCCAATAGCGATATCGATTACGGGCAAAGCCGCCTTAATGCGGAGTACAATGTTTTAATGTGTCGCCATTACCTCGCGTGCATTGTGAGCCTTCCCCGACTCGCATTAAGTCATATTTCGTGGCTCGCTCGGTTACCGGTTATGACGAGGACGCGGTTTGGCGTGGGGGAGACTGCTCGTGCAACGTGGAAACCCCTAATTAAACGAATTAGCGGAATCTGCGAGGAATGAACGGCTTCCTCATTCCTTCCTCGCACTTCTCATCCCGAAAAAGTGTTGGCACGACTCGAATGGTTTCCCGAAAGCGGGTTCGAACCCCCATATTTGGCCCTCTGCTGAATTTACTTTGAAATAAAAATCTTTTTCTTTTATTTGCCGCTAAGTACAGTAGTAGGAACAATAGTAGTAACCGAACAATAGTAGAACAAAAGTAGCAACCCCTAGCATTGTCGCTGTTGTGGGTATTACTGCATCAGGCAATCATGGAACCAATCACTGCCTGCAATAAAGATATATATATATAAATAATTGTCATCACGACGACATGGCCAGGGTTTAAAATGGAGTGTTCGCAATGGGGGAGGGAGGAATTGCCCGCAAACTAATTTCAAATTATTGAATGACGGGCAGTTGAGACCCCACCCAAACAAAGCGAACGTGGGTTGTGGGTCTTCACGAGCAGAGTGCGTTGGAGCACCTTTTAAAGAGAGTCCGCGACATTTTCTGATTAGGGACCGACAGAAGAGTGTCTCGTTTATTTGTGGCTTCCAAAAGGGGGGGGGAGACGTAAAGTTGTAGTGCGATGTAACGGTACAGTTGCCTGGCAACGTGAGAAAGGCGTTGTTCGGCGACGCCTTTTTTTCTGTTTTTAAATTATCGCTAATGAGACGTCGACCGCGTGCGGGCGAAGAAACTTCCCTCGAAGACGGGGTCCTCGAAAGCCACGGATCAACGACAACAGTCTCGTCCGCCATTTTGAATCTGTTGCTGGTGTTGCAGGATGCTGCACCGCAGAATCCCGGAGCACCCCACTGAAACCACGCGCACGCAAACGGGAAGAAGAACCGCCGTTTCGTCCTTCGTGGACGAATATTTCGAGGGGTGTTCAACAGTTCGCCTCGCCCAACAGCGAGCTTTCAATGGCACCGCCCTCATTTACAGCTTCTGCTCTTCTCCTCGTGTTCGGGCACGTGGGGAGAGTTGTTCCCCACCACCTGCAGGCAAATTCTTCTCTGGGAATCTTTGTGCAAAGCAAGCGTGGAGCAGCTGAACCTGATTTGTAGCGCAAATAAAGATTCATTTTTGCTTTCTTTCTTTCAACGGAGACCCAAAGTTCCCAAATTTACTTCGTCCGCTGTGCCTTCCCCTTTATTGCCACATCGTGGACCCTGAACAGAACCTTGAGGGACCGCGCTTCTGACAACAACAGCGCAAAGCAGCCTTGCATTTGCGCTTTACAATTTAGAAATTTTGTGCGCACGCAATCATTGAAACATCAAATCATAAAAACGCGCGAAGATCTGTGAATAGATTTTAAATTGAGAAACAGAAAAGAGGAGTACACTTTGTGAGGGTGGGGGTTTTATATATATATTTATTATTTTTTTTGTTTATATTATTACTATAGTATTTATTATTATTTATATTCTTAAAAATCCCCACTTTGCATCTGACTTGTTATCTCACAGAAGAATTCCGGTCCTGTGGGAGTTCCTATATTAGTGCACTCCTCCTTTGGATTTTTTTTGCTGTGTGTTCAGAAATGACCAAACACTATTTGCATTAAGTTAGATACAATTAGTTTATTATACGTAATTACAAATAAAAGATCAAGCAATTCATTACACATTATTTACTTCATATATAGGTACATGGCATGGATGACGTTCCTGATCATTAGGCTCTCCTTTCATCATCTTCTTCTTACTATTGGGCCACTAACACATTCCTACGATCAGTTTCACCTAACTCTTTCTTAAATACAATTGACATTTTTTTTATTTATTAATCATACTTATCTAGCACAATCCTACATTCTTCTTCATGGTTAGCACAATTCTTCTTCTGGAATTTAATGTCCACTTTACACATTATTCTATTCTATTCTCACCCTAACACATTAACATTACATCTTAATGAAATATACATTGGTTTATTTATTTCTTCACTCCCTCAGGTAAACTCCAGCATTTAGCGACTAATTTCTCTACTTCAGTGACATTATATAAATAACATACAACTGTACCTGCTCTATAGGCTAACCCGTCCAAAATTATTACTTTCCCTCCATTAATTGATCAGTAAATAGACCACACCTATAAACAATCCTTCATTAAACTATTTCTATGATATCTCCTTGCTTATCTATACAACATGCATTGAATTAACTGTATGCTTCCCTAAATCTCACTTAATATTTATGTAATCTTCCCTGCGGTCCAATTACATAGAGGTATATTCGTTGTTTAACCACTTACTTCTGGGGATTTGGATCCTACCGCTAATACAATGTTTGGCCTGTGACTTTCTGCTCTGCATCGGGTCCTCCATTGGTTTGGGAACGTTCTTCCCCGATTCCGGAATGCTAACTTCTGCCAGGGACACTATTCGCTTTGCCGATCATTCCTGGCATCATATCCTTCCTTGCTGTGCCGGATCATTCAGTAGGAGTCGCTTCCCATTACTTTATTTCTTTCCGTAGGCTACAGGACGGTCCAGTGTTCTTCCATAAGCATTATCTCGCTGTCCTCCTAAACATATCTCTCAGAGGACGCTTCCGACTTCTATGTCCCATCTCGAGAAAGTTCCCCGTCCCGTAACTTATCTACACTTTACTAAAGCTATCAGAACTTAGTCAACTCACCATAACTGGTTCTACTGGTGGATCACATCCGGGGACTGTTTCCCGAGCCTACCTCTCCGAAAAAAACCTTTATCACCTCCGAAGAAACTTTATCACATATCTCTTTTGTGCGCGCTCTTCCCCTTTTATTTCCCAAAATTTCGTAAGGCCCCTCCTTTCCTCGACCAATCATTTCTATCTGACCATCATCGTCTCCATTCTCATTTGCCTATGACCCATGACACGATGGTCGCGCCCCTTCCGGTGTAGAGAGGACTTCCGTTTCTAGAGAATTCTCGAATATTCTGGAAGGTGATCGAAATTTCGGAGTTCAGTATCATCCGGAAAACACCTGCGTCCATTCACTTGATTCGTCTCGCCACGCCCGCTCTGTTTGCAGTAAACAAGAACGCTCCCCGCTGGAACCCCTATGGTCATCTCTGGAGCAATCCGTCCCTTGCCATTCTATCAGTTGACCCCCCACTGTTCCGTCTTGCTATCTTCGCTTGCTGATTCAGGTGTGGGCACTGATTCAAAACTCTTTCTAATGTTTATTTCCACGGTATATTTGCTTTTACATTAACTACAGACTCCACTTAATTAAATTCCATTAGCGCGAGACCCACTATCTTAAACAATATTTGTAACTTTAAGTGTTTTCTTGTAAGGTTTACAATACCACTCTATCTAGCATTCTATCATTAATTATATAGACATTTAATTTAATTTGTAAGACTTTGTGTCTTACAACTTCTAAGGAGCGCATTCTTTTTAAATATTTTAAAGCTGAAATGGAAAAAGAACAGAAACAGAAAGAGTCAATTAAGACGATGGATGAAAGGGAAAAAAACATATTTACATAAAAAACATAAAAATATTATCCGTTTATTTCTCTTTCGTTCCCAGCCCGCGGCAGAGTGCGTGTTGTTCGAAACAATTTACAAATTTAAAAATCATCTGTGCACGGGTCTACTGTAAGTGTGTGTTGTTGTAGGGCACCAGGGGTTTCCCCCATCTCCGCGTTGCTTTCATTGTGGTGAACCAGTTGACTGGGAAATGCCAGAGATTTAAAAGTGTGTGGGAGTTGTTCATGTGTTGTGTTCTGTACCATTGTTCGTCTGGTCATTTAGCCGTTGGACCCCTATTGAGGCCCAACGTTGTCCCACTTACGCCCCGTGGAGGCAGACCAGGAACCCAGTAGCTGTAGATTCACTCTGGCAGGTCCTGCCGCTTAATTTCCTGGGATTTCAGTGGCTAGGAACTGAAAAAAATAATAATAATAAAATAAAATAAAATAATAGATGGTTTTAGTAATAGATAAAATAATGGCTTTTAGAAGGCTTCCTGTAATGCCAAAGTACTTTTCCAGAATGTAGATGAGAGCGGGAATTGAGAGCTTATCATAAGCAGATGAAATATCCAGGAAGATGACGTCCAGCTGAGATTTACGGTTGAGAGCAGTTTGAATTTTAAATAGGGTATCCAGTAGGTTTGTATATGTAGATCTTTTGGGGATCACGGTATGCAGATTTTTGGGTCTATGACATAAGCATTGGTCGATCAGTGCTCATAAGATAGTTTTCTCAAACACTTTATAGAGAGCAGCTCACTCAGATCGGTCTGAAGTCCTTAGGTTCCTTTGAGTTTCTTCTTTTGGATATGGGTTGTACACTGTAGTGATTCCACATTGTCGGGATTGAACCGGACTTCAATATGCGATTAAAGATTACAAGAAGGGGTTCCACAATGAAGGCACTGCACACTTTAACCATGAAGAGAGGGAAGCCGTCAGGACCAATTATAGATTTATTAGGAAGTCTATTGATTGGCCCTTAGTGATCGCTTTCTCCCCAGGCAGATGCTTATCACAGTCGGAGCGATCGAAGGCGACCTCTACAAATTTGTCAAGGATCGCAAATACCAGAGAGAGATCCTTGAAGACCTAAAATCAGCCAGGCAAACTACACAGTAATGTGGCAGGATAATAAATTTAAAAAGGATGTCTGTATAATATTGTATATAATATCTTTATGAGTATATTGTGAAGAATTTAACTGAAATTTATTATATTGTTGGCCCTGGGGGATGAACCCGAACTTCGATGTGAGCCCCGTCCTCAAGGCCTTTGTCCACCAGCCAGTGTGAAGCCCCTGGCATTCCTGCTTCCTGCGTGAAGGTTAAATTGTATACATCCATATATAAATAAAAAAAGAAAACACAAATAAAAACTTAAAATAAATAAACAAATAAACAAAGAAAGAAAAAACAATTAGATAAAAATTCTGCCCTATCGTAGGGGTAATATCGCTTTGGTTTGCTAGGCCGAGTTTTGGGCATAAGGTAATTTTATCATGTTAAGGTTTTGACTGTGGGGCTTGCGCTATGATGAAGGTAGAGAGGGGAGGAAGACTGGTGATTGGGAGGAAAAGATAGAAATATGAGGCCAGTAGAGTAGATAGCTCCAGTTTTTAGTGGGACATGCCCATGCCCCACCAGAGTAGAAGTTTGGGGTGGAGGACAGGGAACAAAAAACGTCCCCCGCCCCCAAAGAAGTGGGAATAATAGGTGAAGAGGGCTAGGGTGCCCTCTTGAGATCGCCATCAGGCTGTTTACAGCTGTGCTGCGTTTAGTCTGTTCTGTTTTGTCACACATAGGCGAGCCCCGTCCTTGCTCTTCTTTTCCGTGTGATCAGCACCCTTCTTGTCCACGTACTTGTCCTCTGCGGGGTTTCAGTTTTCTGTCACATTTGGCGTCGATTTATGTCAATCTCTTTGTACATTGCTGTAGATAGCCATTAGTGTTTTTTTCCTGGTGCATACTGGGAGAGCGCCCTATGTTCATCCTCAGTGTCCAGGAAGTGGTGCTCCAGTCCTTTTGGGAAGTATCTCATAGTGTTGACAATCATAGACCATGTGGCTCCAGCTTTCGCTTTCCCGCATATACAGTTTGGGTCCTCAACGAGTCCAAAGCCAAACAACTTCTCCTTGTAGGGTCCGTGTCCAGTTAGTAGTGTTGTCATATGGTACTCTGGGAAATACCACGGTGGCTGCTTTGGGTATATTTTCTAGAGGTCTGGTAGAAATCTTTTTGTTACTTCGCCTTTTGTAGTATCGGTCCACCTTCTCTGCCAAAGATCTAGGAGGTGGGTCTGTAGCCTAATTTTTTCGTTTTTTAGGTTGCCCGCCGGGTCAGTGGTGTAAAGTGTAAAGTGTATCTAGGGTCAAACGGCACCAGGGGTTTCCCCATCTCCGCGTAGTTATACTTTGTGTGGTGATACAGTTCACTGTAAAGGCCAGAGATTTAAAAGTGTATGGATCTTGAAATGTGTGGTGTCATGTACCGTTGTTCTTCTGGCCATTTAGTCGCCAGGCCCCTGCTGTGGCCCGACGTTGCCCCACTTTCGCCCCGTGGAGGCAGACCAGGTACCTAGTAATTTGCATTTACTCTGGCAGGTCCTGCCGCCTATTTTCCTTAGATTTCAATGGCAAGGACCTAAAAAAAAAAAAAAAAATTTTTTTCGCACGTTGTATGTTGATCACATACATGTTTCTCCGTTTGAAGGGGTTGCGTTTGAAAATTTAATGGCCGAGGACAGGGCGAAAATAATTTAAAGAAGCTAGAATTTTGGTGTGGGTCTTGCGCTAGCATAGACATAGAGAGGGGAGGAGAATGAAGGCTGGGGAGGGATAGCTAGGAAAGACTGGGGTCAATATAGTAGACGACCCCAGCTTGTGCCAGTGGGGCATCCCCATACCCCACCAGAGAGAAAGATGTGTGATGGCAGGGGGGAGGCAACGAGAAGGCTGTCGCCTCCCCCTCTGCCAGGGGAGGGAGGAAAGTGTGCCCGTCAAGGGAGCTGGCACAGGTCGCCGTATGGCCTGGCAGCTGCATGTCTGCTTGAGTCAGGTCTTTGGTTGGGTCCTAGTTGTCCAATCAGGGTGTAGGTTCCTGTCTGTGGTTGTCACTTGGTAGCAGGACAGGTGCCTTAGTCAGGTCCATAGTTGTGGGTCAGTGGTGTGGTGTATGCGGAAAAAGTGCACGCTTTCCTGGGCTTGGTTCTTAAGTGGGATGACAGACTTACCTTTGCCCACATGAAGACAAAAATATTCGCTGCTCTGTGAACTACTAGTCAGGAACTGGTAGGCATTAGGGATCCTCAGCTAGCGACCAAGTACATTTTAATGTGTGTCCTGCCAATTGCAATGTATGCCTCGCAAATCTGGTCTTCAGCTCCAGATTCACATTATAAGTTCGTCCTTGGGATAGAGTACTGGTTCTTGCGATGGCTTAACAGAGTTGCTGGCCACCCTTTTACTATCTCAAGGGCTATTCTCTACTCAAACCTTAAAATCACACCCTGGATGCAGCGGACAAATTAACAGGAACATACACAGTCTCTCTCGCACAAATGCTCACAGGCAGAGTGGATGTTCCAGCCCTGGATAATATTCTAGTCAAACCACGTGCCATTGTTAGACGTTGCGGAGAAGTAAATAATCCACTGCGTGCAGTCCTGAACAATCTTAGTAGCCTGCAAAGATTCTTCCCATCAAATGCAGCAAAAATATTTAACTCTGTGGAGTTGGATGGCGAAAAACTGTGAGGATTGAGCATACCGGAAAGAGATCTTCCAGGATTCTTACGACACGAAACATGAAACAACGAAATATGAATCAGTTGCAGAGTGACAACTTCCAAGGAATTGAGTAAAAGCGAAACTTTCTACTTTGAGAATAGTAATATTTTAGTAAGCTGTTGACTGGAAAAATATTTTTTCCCTAACAGTTATGTAATTTAAATAGGCAATTATTAGTGAATCGTAAATATATGATTTGTATAATATAAGTACACAATCATTAATGTGTAAATACTGTATATATTAAACATAAAATGTGCAGAAAATGTATTTCGGGACGCGACTACGTGGTCAGCATATATGTAGCCCTCTGCACGTAGTATCTCGTACCCTGATATGTACTAAGCACCCTCCTCGCACTTTGCAGGGTGGTTTCTTTATGGGAATAAACGGATGATAGTAAAAATAAAAAAACGCGGAGCAAGCGGTTATCAAACGTTGTAAGAAAGAATGTTCATTTGTCTCCCAAATATAAACATTGGGATGACAAATTTCCTTCACGGCAAAAAATGCAACGCGATGTTCTTCAGATTATTAACATATTCGAAATCTAAGTCGATTTGTTTTGAATCCTGCGTTGTGAAATGGCTTCTGTTCGCTCATTAGCGTCCGGGGACAATTAAAATTAACGTGGGGCGGGGGAATTCCGGTGTGAGTTTCGACTTGAAGTTTCAACAGCATAATCAGATCAGCTTTCCAGTGGTAGAACCCACCAGTTGCCCTGTGTTCTCCAATATCGCTATCAAAAGAGACCATCTGATCGAGATCATAAAGAAGCTCCCACTGAAGTCAGTAGTAGGTCCAGACGGGTGTCCACTGTTCATTGTGCAAATATGCGGCGTTTAGATGGTGGACATTGTGGCGCATATTTTTAATCAAATCATCACTAGCACAGATCCCCCAGAAATCTGGAACACGTGCTTTGTGGGCCATCAGCTGGGGATCGAGTCTGGGTGCGAGGGTAGCCTGTGCCGACATTGCTCCTTAAAGCTCTTCAAACAGAGAAGTTTTTCCTGATTTATTTTCTGCTTTATTAGTTTAAATTGTCATATTAACTTATTTTCTAGAGTAGCTTTATATTCCTAGTTACGATACTTAGTTTAAAGTTTAACTTAGACAGAGATTTTGTAGGTATTACTTAGTATCGGTAACGGTATCAAATCCACGTGTCACAAATTGAACGAGACGTCTTTTCTTTTAACCAAATTTAGTCGATTTATTAACCAATTGTTATATCAAATTATCTTCTATAAGTAGATTATAGACCTAGTCAGGATCCTTAGTTTATTCTAAATTGAGATAGCGAGATTTCGAAGCTAATCAATATTTACGAGTCCGTAGAAATACCGTTCGTGAATTCCCGCCCTTTTTACACGATAGCATAAGCTTAGTGTAGTATAGTGCATAATATAATATAATATTGTCAATTAATCAGTAAATCTATTAATCTTGTTAAACTTTATTGTCAATTAAATTGTATTTTTAACTCTATAAATATATATAACGACTTAATCGTAACAAATAATTAATACATAACTATAGTGGTACCCGTGATACGAAAGTTGTATAAAGGGAACTCGTAGAAAACACTAGATACCGAAAAAAAAAAAAAAAAAATATATATATATAACATAACTGTTTTGGGATATAACTTAAGGATTTAATTTTTGTTTTAAATTTTATTGAATTAAATTGGAATCATGACTCTGACCAGAGCAGCAAAGCAAAAGGCTCAAGTTAATGGGAGTGCTGTGGTTCAGGGGAGAACTGAGGGGGGCACTTGCCCTCTGAATCACAGTCTATTAAAATGCACTGTTTGCTTGATGTTTGCGGAGCAGTCGGGTACGGGACATGATACTGCCAAGGGGGATGTCTTTCTGTGTGCACGATGTAAGGAGTGCAAGGAAATCAGGCGACAACTCAGCGTTGTTATGGGCCTTTATGAGACCTTGAAGGACAGGGTGGATGCCCTCGAAGGAAATAAATTGAGGGGGCCCATCAAGCTCTCAGCTGCCCACATCAACGCCAGAGCTTGCACTTGGTCATCAGGCAACACAGGGGCAGCCCCCTAGGCAGAATGCGCTGGTCCCACAGGAACTAGTAGTTGTTGGTGACCCTATTGTCAGGGAAACGGGGAACATGCTTTGTAAAAAGAATAGGTGGAATAGGACCAGGGTATGTCTGCCAGGGGCAAAGGTTGATGACGTTGTAGAGCGGATATCATCTTTTAAGGGCACAAAAGGTTATATAGTTGTACAGTTTGGCACTAATGATATTAAGAGTAGGAGACCGGCGGAATTACTTAACAAGTACAGGTCACTGTTGAAAAAAAGCCGTGAATTAGGGTTGAACTTGAAAGTGTCTGCAATTCTGCCCAGACACGATAGGAGGGAGTATATGATGAGAGCCTTGTCGATCAATTCGGCCCTGGAGGGATTGTGCAAGGCTCAAGGGGTAGAATTTTTTTCAGCCTGGACTGTACTTGTTAACAGGAGAGATTGCTTCTACAGGGATGGGATACACTTAAACAGGAAGGGTGCAAGAATATTTGCTGATGCTATCGAGGCAGTGTTAGGTGGGTCGGAAAACTGCTACTTGGAGGGGATACAAGGACTAATAGATTAACAATAGCCACTGGCAGAGGTGGAAGTGATTCTTGCACTGCTTCTATTCAAATGAGAAGAAGTCTGAAAAACAAGATGCAGGATATTTCAGAGACTGCTGGTAGTCATTGCATTACAAGTAAACACATGGGTTGTGTTAGGGTAGCTAAGAATAGAAACAGGTGCAGGTATACCTGCGTGTACACCAATGCTAGGAGTTTGGTAAATAAATTTGATGAATTTGAGGTATTGCTCAAAACATCAAAGGCAGATATTGTTGGGATAACAGAGACGTGGTGTCACACAGATATAAGTAATGCGGAACTGGAATTTGGGGAATACAATGTATATAGAAAGGATAGACAGGACAGGAGGGGAGGAGGGGTTATGCTATTAATTAAGAAACACATAAAGTCAAAGGAAGTGAAGCCAGTGGACATCGATGGACAGGGCAGTGTCGAGTCAGTTTGGTGTGACATAAGCATAGGGAAATCAAAATTGAGAGTAGGAGTGTGCTATAGGCCAAATGACTCTGATGAGTATAATAATATATTGTACAGGGAAATAGAGTGGGCCAGTAAATCAGAGAGTCTTATAATGGGGGATTTTAATTTCCCAGATATTGACTGGAATTTGTGGGTTGGTCACTTACACACTAGCAAGGCTTTTGTGGATTTATTGGATGATTGTTTTCTACATCAGCATGTTCGTGAGGCAACAAGAGGGAGCAATACTCTTGATCTGATTATCAGTAGTGATTCTTCATGCATTAAGAACCTGCAGATAAATGAACCACTAGGTGGCAGTGATCACAGTGTGTTGAAGTGGGAGTTACTCAAGGAGGTAACTACCATCAGAGGTAAAGGGAAGGGTTTTTGTTTTCGTAAAGGCGACTATGATGGTCTGAGACAGTATTTAAATTCTATACAGTGGGACCAACTGATGATGTTACCAACAGCAAACTCAAAATGGGAAGCATTCAAGGAACTAATCTTGGTGGCTACCAGGCTTTACATACCAACTAAGAAATATTGTTCAAGGTTTAGGCCTAAATGGTTGTCAGATGGACTAATGAGACATGTGGCAGAGAAGAAAAATGCATGGGATACATACAAATTAATGGGTGACATGGAAGCCTATGATAGATATAAGTTGGACTGTAACCAAGTCACAAAGGAGATTAGGCAGGCAAAGGCAGACTACGAAAAATGCTTCGCAAAGGATGCAAAGAAAAACAGAAAGGAATTCTTTACATACTTGAACTCGAGAAGGAAAGGGATGAATCAGATTGGTCCACTGGATATTGATGGTTCAACAGTTGAGGATCCTGCTCAGGTGGCTAACAATCTAAACGAGTATTTTGCATCTACATTCACGCATGAGCAGTTATTCAGGAAGGAGAATGATGTAGGTAAAGTAAACATTGGCAGTGAGCTGGATGATTTTGTAATAACTGAGAGGAAAGTGGAGGCGAGATTGTTGAGGATAAACATAAAAAAGGCACCTGGGGTGAATGGGATCTATCCAGTTATATTAAAGGAGGCAGCAAAGGAAGTATGCCAACCCCTAGCCATAATTATGAGAGCTTCTTTGGACTCAGGGGAGGTACCCATACACTGGAGATGTGCAAATATAACCCCAATTCACAAAGGAGGATCAAAGGCTGACACAAGTAATTATAGACCTGTGAGTTTAACTTCTGTTCCAGGTAAATTAATGGAGGCACTGGTTAAAGAAGCACTGCAGGATCATCTAGACAAGAATTCAGTTATAGCTCAGACGCAGCATGGTTTTGTTAAGGGCAGGTCTTGCCTGACCAATTTGATTGGATACTGTGATGTAGTCACAAAAGAACTGGATGCAGGGAATAACTTTGATATTATATACTTGGATCTTAGAAAGGCTTTTGATACTGTTGCACATGGAAGACTGCTACACAAATTGGAGCAGTGTGGCATTGGAGGCAAATTGCTGCTATGGATAAGGGGATGGTTGAGTGGCAGAAGACAGAGAGTGGTAATCAATGGACACTGCTCAACGTGGACTAATGTTATTAGTGGAGTTCCTCAAGGTTCAGTGTTGGGTCCATTGTTGTTTTCGGTGTTTATGAATGATATTGATGATGGGATATCAAGTTTAATGTCTAAGTTTGCAGATGATACAAAGGTTGGCAGGGTCGTTAAGGACACTACTGACGCTATGCTGCTGCAACAGGATCTGGAAAGGTTGAACAGATGGGCTGAGAGGTGGCAAATGAAGTTTAACATTGACAAATGTAAAGTACTACATATGGGTAACAGTAACCCCAGAGCAATGTATCAACTCTGCGGTACTACACTGACAGTGGTGGAGAATGAAAAGGACCTGGGGGTAATTGTGCAGGCAGATATGAAGTTCTCTGAGCAGTGCAGACGAGCTGCAAGAGTAGCTCATGGTGTCTTGTCAATGATATACAGGAATGTTTCTAGCAGGGATAAGGAGGTGATTATTCCCTTGTATAAGGCAATGGTTAGGCCACATCTTGAGTACTGTATACAGGTCTGGAGGCCTCATTTCAAGAAGGATGCAGAGCTGCTGGAACGGGTACAGAGAAGGGCAACAAGATTAATAAATGGAACAAAGGGTTGCTCTTACGAAGAAAGGCTTAAGTTTTGCAAATTACAGAGTCTGGAGACTAGGCACCGGCGAGGTGATCTGATAGAGGTGTATAAGGCTTTGAATGGTTTGAGCATGCTCAATGCCAATGGGATTCTTCCTCTAGCTCAGAAAAATCACCTGAGAGGGCATAAATTCAAATTGAGGAAGGACGGATGTCGGATAGATGTGCGGAAATTTGCCTTTGGCCAGCGGGTGGTTGGTTGGTGGAACCGACTTCCATCACTTGTTGTTGAAGTTGATAGCCTAAACAAATTTAAAGCTCAACTGGACAGGTATTTCGAACGAACGGAGGGGTGAAATGGGAGAAGGTTTTTTTTTTTTTTTTTTTTTTTGGCTGATGCTGAATAAGCTTGCTTTTTTGCATCATATGCCTCTACTAATGCTAATGCTAATGCTAATGCTAATAAGGCCTGAACTTCGAGTAAATATTTATAAGTTGTTCCCCCCGACTCCCAATCACTCCAACCTTCTTTTGCCTTATCCATCTTTGTAATTTCTTTTTGAAATCTTTTCTTTTCTGCTTTCGAATCTCTTTTATTATATTATCGATTTATTTATTCTTATTTTTTATTTTCAGCGTTGCCGTCTAATTTGTTGTAGCGTTGATGTCCGTATTAGCCACCCTCCTAGATAATGTCTGCGTAGGGGTGTTATGTAAATAAACTGATAATAATAATATACTTTAGATATATCTGTGCACGAACGTATCCCTATTAATACTCTGGAGCGGTTCCTTTTCGTGGCAAATTACCAAATCTATAGGGTCACGTCTCGAAATGACACGCAGCGCATCATTTGTACCGTCCTGCATGCCGTTGTCACCCCAAGAAGGGCAAATTACTGGGTGGACAATAAGGGAGGAAACGCACTATTATTATCACGTGACATGAATCTCGTCACGTCCCTGCCACAGGGTCCCCGTTTAATGCAAACTGCGGAGGCGGTCGGAGAATAAACGTGGTCACTGTAACGTAGGGTGGCCACATTAAAAATTTGATCTCGGGGTTCTCCTGCTTATGTTTGGAGTATTCATTCCTCGTTTAGGGGTACTCGTATTATATCTTAAGAAAATCGAACAATTTTAATAACGACCATTTTATTTCTATATTTTGTTGATTTTTACAAGTTTGGAATGCAAAATTAGCCAAATTTAAATAAAATTAACCGAATTATGGCCCGTGCTTTAATTCGGAAAATTTTATAGCAAAAGTTATAACCACTAAAGGAAACTTTTATAAATATTGACGTCACATTTTTTACATAATTGTTTACAATACACATTCAATAAACGCGATTTATTTTATTGAAAAGAAAATATTTACCTAGAAATACTTTTCATTTGAGCGAATTTTCTTTTTCATTTTTTAGTACGTAAAATTCTTTGCGTGACATTTTGGGATTGGTTTTCTGCAACAGTTCTCCCTCGACATTCTTATTTCTATCCTTTCCCACGCGTTAAACATTGAGCTAAACACGCGTTGCATTTGAGTGAGGAAAAGCGAACACAAAATTAATATTTTTTTCTGTATTAAGGTACTTCGTACGCATTTAAAATTTTTATCCAAACATTTGCGGTATTTTGTGGAATGATTTCGACAGAACATATTCTTCGTACAGCAAATCGATATCGGGAATTTTAAATAAAAAAAGTTTGTTGCCCGAGCCTTAAACCATTACAACGAAACAAAAAAAGAAGTCAAGTAGAATGTGAAAGGTTACAAAGTAGCGTGATATGAACGCTGTATTGTACAACCCTCTTTGTAAATAGGATAGAATGTTGCATTTGAGTCTTTAAGGGTGCATTTCAACAAAAGCTTTATCGCCAGTTAATTCTTTCTTCCTAAATAATCATCTCAACAGGTTCTTTTATGATTTCTGTTTATTTTAAATGTTAAAAAAGGGGTATTTTGGAAATTTCATTATACTTCCAAAAGGGGTACGTCTGGCAACCTGTAACGTTGTATACGTGCCCTTCTCTTTGAGGGAAGTTGAAGCGAAATGAATCGCCACAGTTCATCCTCCTCTTCAGATTTTGAAGAAGATTTAGGAAATGCACGCGCTTTTCTTATAGCCGAGAAAACAAAAGGAGTACGCAATGGCTACACGACATCAGCTGGAAGAGAACAGAAAAAGGAGAATTCCATCGTTTACTGCAGGACCTGAAGAAGATGAACATCGTTTCAAGATGTACTTACGGATGAATAAAGAAGAATTTAATTTCCTGTACTGTAAATTCTAATAAAAAACGGATGACATTCGAGGGCAAAATACGCAATTTCGAAATTCGATCAGCTCTAAAGAAAAATTAGTTCTATGTTTAAAGAAAGTTAAAATACTGCAAGTTTAATTTTGAATAAATACTTATTCTGTCAAAATACGAAACAAAATTTTTTAATGAAATTTAAAAACAACAAAAAACTTCTTCTCAACCTTAATTGAACTTGTAAGAAATTGTTACGAGTTGTGCACATTGAAATGATCGACTCGTTCGTCCTCTCAATTTTTAATTCTGTTGGTCTATTTTCCTCCTTTGACCATTTTTGAGCGTCCCTGTGACTGGACATTTGGGGTGAGGGTGGAGGGTGAAGTGGAGGGGCTTCGTAATAGGCACAGCAGCAACGTCCTTGATGTTGTTGTTGTTATTTGTTTTCGGATATTCTTACTTGTGCGCTCAAAACAGATTCATCATCATCATCATCATCATCAGCCATTTTCAATCCACTGCAGGATGAAGGCCTGTCCAGCAACTTTCCAGTTCCTTCTGTTCTGAGCACTGGCCATCCATTTACTACCCACAAACTCATGAATTTCATCTATCCATTTCCGCCTTTGTCTTCCAGGTTTTCTTTTAGCTCCTCTTGGGTACCATTCTGTTATTTTCTTAGTCCATCTGTCATCATGTCTTCGAGCTGTGTGTCCTGCCCAAGACCATTTTAGTTCTTTAGTTTTGATAAGAATGTCCTTTACTTGAGTTTGCTGCCTAATCCATGTGTTTCTCTTCTTATCTAACAGTCTGATTCCCAATATAATTCGTTCCATTCTTCGCTGTGTAGTTCTTAGCTTCTCTTCCATTCTTTTGGTGAGTGCCCAAGTTTCACTTCCATAAGTCATGGTGGGGAGTATACATTGGTCCATTATTTTACGTTTCAGGTAAACTGGGATATTGCTCTTCAATATGTGACTATATTTCCTGAATGCTATCTATCCAAAATTTATTCTTCTCTTGACTTCCAGCCATTTATCCTTATTACAGCTAATAACTTGTCCCAGATAAGTATATGACTCCACCTTTTCAATTACTGCTCCTTCAATCATTATTTCCTTTTCTGTGGCATACTTGTTCATCATTACTTTTCTTTTAGCCATATTCATCTTTAGTCCCGAATCCTTACTAACTGTGCATAACTCATTAAGATTTTCCTCTACTTCTTTGGGATCGTGGTTTATGACCACAATGTCATCTGCAAATCGTAAATGGTTTAGGTACTCTCCGTTCACATTGACTCCTTTCTGCGACCAGTCTAATCTTCTGAAAGCTTCTTCAAGGGCAGCAGTAAACAGCTTCGAAGATATTGTGTCTCCTTGTCGAACTCCTTTCTCGATTTTAAATTTGCTACTGTCTTTGTCTAGTCTAATAAAGGAGGTAGCACTCTCATAAATTTTCTTCAAAATCATAATATATGGGGTATCTATGCCTTGTCTTTCCAGTGCCCGAACATTGCCTTATGCTGTATGGAGTCAAATGCCTTTTCATAATCCACAAATGCCGGGCATAATGGCGTTTTATATTCATTTGCTTTCTCCATTAGCTGTGATATTACGTGAAGGTGATCCATAGTTGAGAATCATGTCCTAAAGCCAGCTTGCTCTTTCGGTTGATTCTCATCCAGTATTCTTTCTAATCTGTTAGTAATGACCCTTGTGAACAACTTGTAGATGTGGGATAACAAGCTAATTGGTCTATAATTTCCAATTTCTGATTTATCACCTTTCTTATGAAGCAAAACTATGATTGCATTATTCCACTGCTTAGGCATCACACCTTTTCTAATGCACTTGTGAAGAGCCTTGCCAGTTTTTGTGTTATGTCTCTTCCTCCCAATTTTAACAACTCTACAGTAACTTCATCTACCCCCGGGGCTTTCTGATTCTTCATATTGAATATGCAGTCTCAATTGCACTCAATATACAGTCTCAAGATTACGTACATCAAAATATATACATGATTTATGTACAAGATATATTTACATATAATTATACGCTCTGTACATATCATTAAACACTCGTGTGTGTGTTCTTTAACCAGGGTAGTTCCCAGGCATAAGCCCAACTCTACCTTGAGAACTTGTCAATATGTAGTGTTTACAAAGCAGGCCTGGAAAAGTATGTTGAATTACCTGGGTTTGGTTTTACTGTAGCGCAATTCGCGCATGAAATCCCGCACCCATTGGAGGTAGTGCAATACCAGTGAGTGCCAGCAATGTGTACCCCGGGTTGCTCATACTAGGGAATGAGCAGGAAAAAAAAAAACAGTAATAGCCTAGCCTAAGATCGTCACCTGCAAATGTGGCTCACCACAACAGGCTTGCACTGTTGTGGTGAGCCACACTTGGGGGAACTGACAGGTTCCCCCCAAGCAGATACTCGCCACCTTAAACTGTGTGGACACCGAATTTGACAGGCTAATAAGTAACAAGAAGGACAGATACAACTTGATCAAAGCCCTTGAATCTTGACCTTCTAAAAGAGGATCCTATCCCCATCTGTCATTACTGTTCAAATCTGTCATCACTGGAGCCTCGCTTACTCTTTGTCAAGTTTTATTCTGTTTTTTTTCCTCCCTATTTGTATTTCTTTTACATTTGTACGTTGCATTTTGTAGCCTGTTTGCATTTATACGCTGTTTTTTTTTTTTTTTTCTACCTGTCTTGTATTTGTATGCCGTATATTATTCTGTTTTTCTCAATCTCCTACATGTGAACCCCTGGAGCTCGTCGCCGTGATGGGATGTTGTGCCTTTATTCTGTACTTCACAATAAAGATTTATTTGATTTATTTATTTAAAATTCAAACTGCTCTGAACATCATCTTCCTGTTCAGGAGATGGACGTCATCTTCCTCGATATTCCATCCGCTTATGATAAGCTCTCAATTCCCGCTCTCATCTACATCCTGGAAAAATACTTTGGCATTACAGGAAGCCCGCTAAAAGCCATCAACCTCATCCTTCCGCCAAGACAACTCATCATCGGCTATTAATCCTTTCAACGGGGAGTGCATTATAACGAGAGGAGTACGGCAAGGAGGTGTCGTGTCCGGTCTACTGTTCGACGCTGCCGTTGAACCTTTCCTCGCAAGGTACTCTCATCATTGCCGACGACCTGCAATTGTACATAACATCTAAAGATGCAACTAAAGATAATCAACTCAAAACACCTTTTTACAAAAAACAGAGAATCAAAAATGACATCACACAACGGAGTGCAGATAAGGAAAGTGAAGTCTCACACCGACCTCGGCGTGACTTGGGACGAGGGCCGGCCTCACTTTTCAGACCCATTTCTCGACCATGAATTCGAAGACTTTCTCGGCGATGTGGGCAATTGGACAGGAGCTGACGGGGGTTACTGAGTGTGGATGTAGTCGGGGGATGTGTCCAGCGGTGCCTACAACCTATCGTGATCATGTGACAACCAATCGCGCTATATGCATCAACAATCTGGTCTTCTCCCCCGACGTCGAACATAAACAGATTCCTGGCAGTCGAATACTGGGTAATGCGATGGATGGACAGAGTCGCGGGCAACGCATTCACCATCTGACCCCGTTTTTTTTTTTTTTTTTCAATATAACTTAAATATCACTCCCTCGAGAGTTCATATTGCATCCAGGAATATTCTTCTTCTTCTTCTTCTGTCTCAGTTGCTTTCAGTGTGATTGACGCCCCCCAGTGTTCATGGAGTTATCTCTACACCACAGTAATGACAATCCCTACCTACCGTTACATTCTGAACTGCGCAAACTGCTCTGTCTGAAGATTTCTTCCAAACAACCTTTTTCAATTGGTTGAGCACTCTGTGAAATAATCCAAAGGCAAAAAGAAGTGCAGAGTGTAAAGTGTATTCGTGTCAAACGGCACCAGGGGTTTTCCCCCATCTCCGCGTAGTATACATTGCCATGTGAAACAAAACACTGTTGAGGCCAGAGATTTAAAAGTGTATGGATTTTGTGCATGTGTACTGTCGTGTACCGTTGTTCATCTGGCCATTTAGCCGCTGGACCCCCCCTACTATTTGTTCCACTCGAAATCCTGAAGATGGATGCTGATTGCACGAGGTTTATTGGGGAAAATTCTATAGAAGACTCTCATCAGGTGCAGTGTGGTCGCCACATTATTTATATTTCTTCCGATTCAAACGTATTCATTAAAAGCAACCATTCATGGAATCAGAAGATGGACAAGTCAATGCCATATCTTGGCTCATCGTAATCGCTTCTGTAGAGGTGGAGGTGAGGGGGGGGTCTCCCCAATTCGCCGCAGTTAAACATCCAGTCAATTACAGATATTGTCCATCGGGTCCACTCATCTGACTGAAATTGCGAGGACGACGTATCTTTCGGTGCTTCGCCGTACGCGCACACCTGAAATCAGCGGGAAGAGCCGCTGGGCACGTGCACAAACACGACCCTGTCGAAGTAGGAGGGGATGAAAAAGAGTGATGCGAATCCTCGCGTGCGCCCATCTTGGCTCTAGACGTCGCGTCGAGAGGCGGGGAATGAAATTATTGCTGTCCGGATCCCTGTGTGGTTGGGGGTGGGGGTACGGAGCCTCCCCAGAGGGAGGGAAGGGAGGCTGCTGGATGCTGTCATAGATGTCGAGGACACGCTAAAAGCATCTCGTGATCGTGTTATTCCGCCGCCGTGGTCGCATTCTCTGCACGAGTCGCTGCGTAGATCTAATTTGGCCCGATTCATTTCGGGAAGGAGTTTCCATTTCGCCATGGAAACAAGGAAGCGGTCGCATCACCGTTGCGTGTCCCCCCCACTTCGAACTCGCTCTGCACTCACCCCCCCTCCATGTTGGAGGCCCCAATTCTGAAAGAGATGCTTCGCAAACATCGCATCTTGTCATATGACAGGAACTTTCCGCAGATCTCGCCAGAGTAACGTACAGAACCGTTAAAAAATATCAGCATCCTCTCCTGTCTTCTGAACGCAATAACGAGCAACCTTCGTCACCCGCTTGTCCTATTCTGTCCGATAATTGACCCGCAGCCTCTTCTATGCACCCACGGCCCTGCAAGCACGATTCACAGCACCCTCATTATCGTAGGTACGTTTTGTACAGCGTTGTAGCCAGCTGCGAACCAATTCGCACGCGAGCGCAAAAGGTATGGCGAGTTCGGGTCCGCATTCGCACCCAAACTGCACACGATTTGTGCGCATCTCCCCTCCCCTCCCTTCAAATGCCACAATGTAATTTGCCACCGCAAATATTATTTTCTCGGTGTGAGCTACAAACGAATCAGTTCTTACTCTTTAAGGGGTTGGTGGGTGGGGATTCCCGAAAAAGACATCGATGCAAAACGAAACTTCCCGTTAGTTTCGAACCAGAAACACCCTCGTGGAAGTTGCCTCAGTTGTTCACAGCGTGGAATCCGATGCGTTCAGGCGAGTCGTTTGACAGCGTGGAAGTAACCGCTGATGGTTTGAAACTGAAGTTGTGTTTTTACGAATTTTTCTGGACTAAAAGTGAAAGGTTGTGTTTGTGTTGTCACTGTTGTTTCTGGCCACTTTGCCAACGGGAAGGACTTTCCAGGAGCACCTGGAAAGTCTACCCGGTACTCATTTATACCAGGAGCAAGGTGGGTCACAACTACTTATGTCCCTAGTCCCATGGAGGTGGAGCATTGCAATCTTTGTCTGCCCCATGAAGGGCGAAGTCCCACCCCCACTGGAAGTAGTGCTATACCAGGGGGTGCCAGCAAATCCCGTACCGGAAGCTGTCCAAGCTGAGGGTAACAGTAAGAAAAAAAAAAGATTAATAAATAAATAAGCTAGAAAAAATAATAAAATAAATAAAAAAATAAATAAATAAGTAAATAAGTAAATAAAAAAAAATATACATAAAATAATAATAAAATAAAATAAAATATATAATATAAATAAGATAACAATAATAATGGAAATAAATAATAAAATATATAATATAAATAAGATAACAATAATAATGGAAATAAATAATAAAATAAAATAATAATAAAACAATAAAATTTTTAAAAATATAAAAAAAAATAAAAAAATACATGTAACATAATTAAACAAAATTTAAAAAAAAAGTGAAAAAAAAAGTGGGATAGGAAGATGGAAGAGAGAGAGATGATATCCCCTAGGAATTGAAGTCACAAGATTTTTCACGTTCAATAATTTATTTTCTTTGTAGTAAAAAGTGATTAAAAAATGTTCTCCGTTATTCCCAGAATTCTGAGTTGAATTTGTGGCTGGTTGCTTTGTGAAAAGTTGTTTTCTTCTAGAAAATAGCTCAGTTGAGAACTGCTGGAAGGCTTTGAAGTTGGTGATGGATTCCGCTAAGAGTGTCTCGTTCCCAGGAGAAAGGCTGGGAATTTGTGCCTTCAAGATGCTTCTAAAGTACGTGGTGTAGAGCGGCCGTGGTACTGGATGTGGATTCAATGTTCTGTTTGTTGGCATATGCAGGGATTAGTGTTAGCTAATCTGAACTGATACAGTTTTGAGTTGATCGATCCCTGGCCGGTGAGGAGAAATGATGTGTAGATGTTAGGAGTGAACTACAAGACGGTTCTTTGGTTTGCTGTGAAAGAAACTTCTGGGATGAAGTTGAAAGTCGTTCTGCCTTTAGTTGATATGTTCCAGCGTGTTTGCTTTTGTTTCATCAATTCTGTCCACACTCGGGTCTTCTTAGATTTTATATCTGCAAGAGTGTTAACTGTTGTTCTTCTGAAAGTCATGGGCTTGGCGTGTTTGATAGAATGCAAAATGTAAGACATCGGTTGTTTTTTTTTTTTTTTTATGAAAACCCCAAACACGAAAGGTATCAAAACCTATAGTACTTAGTAGCGTGCATGGGTTAAAGGAGAAGTATGGGGGGAGGGGGATGCCGGAAAGTTTGCTCTAGAAACTAAACATGGGTTTCACCACTACAAGCCTCCAATAAGCAAAGTGGTGGTATTTCACCGGTTGATGAAAGTCATCTACCACCTACAGTTCTGCAGGGTCTAAGCATGGCAAGGATCATCATTGGTTGAAGCGAGAGGAGTTTAGATTGAATTTTAGTATTTTTGGATCTGCTGTACTACACTGGGGCAGCGTAGGTTGCTGTGGGGATAAAGACTGCCTCGCACTAAAGCATAAGGGTTTGCGCCCTAGTCCCCAGTCAGTTTGTAATTCTAATGATGGCTACGGTGAACTTTTTAATTTTCTGTGTTAGGTGGGTTATGTAGAGCATGAAGTTCACCTTGTTGTCCAACCTCAGCCCCAGGTATTTAGTGTTCCTGGCATAGGGAATTTGTTTTCTGTAAATTTTCAGAAGGAGGGGGAACGTTGTAGGTTTAGTGGTCCCTTAAATATCATAATTTGCGTTTTGGCACATATGGGTGCTAAGGAAACGTTAACTGTTTAAAGGGTTTTCGTAAATAAATAGGGACGACGCCTCGCATTTAATCACAAGAACCGGTCCTCGTACGAGTTATACAGTTTAACCTCATCTTTGAGGTTAAGAAATGCCTCGAATTTGATCCTTTCCACCTGGCCTTCTGGCTGTGGAGGGCACATTATTGTATCATTAGTGTACAATAAAGATTTTTCTTAAAATGAATATTTCCTACGTTGCTTAAGACAGTCCGTGTGTGTCTTTCAACGTCCTTTTGTAAGGCCACGGGATGTTCGAGGATCTCGCTCGAACAGCTTGACGGCCTTGATTTGTTATATCAAATATACGAGTCGGATTCTTTTAACTCCAAAATTAATTTTAGATTTTCTTCGGAGTAAGAAATTATGTGCCAAAACAGCTCAGGAATTCTCCTTTTTCTTCGCTGCCTCAAATTCGTTTTTAAAAAGACATTTTCTAAAATGAATTTTTTTTATTTTTTATTTTTTAATAAAAAGATACACAACAGGTAACCATTAACAGTGTATCTGAGATCAGAAAAATAAACATAATAACAATAATATGAAATCCAACAGAAAGGTAAACATTGATATAGATTCAAACAATAAAATCATATGTAGAAAAGAGGATTGCATTAAGTTAAGTTACCGGTAAAAGAAAAAAAAAAGTAAAGTGCAGCCATTATCAACCCACTGCAGGATGGAAGCCTCCTCAACAATTCATGCTGAGGGAAATGGACCATAATCTGCCACGCTGGTGCAGTGTGGGTTGGTAGATCGACCGTATTCAGCAGTCAGGTGCTTGAACCCCGGTCTACTCAAAGAGCGTGTGCTACTGCACTCCCGCGTGTCCACTCGTGACCACTCGACTACGGATTAAGCTCTCTCTCTCTCTCTCTCTCTCTCTCTCTTTTTTTTTTTTTGAAATAATAAATTAATTAGTTAGAGAATAGAAAAATAATAAAACACATAATACTAATAAATTACAATAATTAGATGTGAGCTAGTCACATTGCAGTTTAATAGAAGAGGCACACTTGTGGATGGAGTTCGTCAGTGGTTGGGAGTTGTCAAAGAAGTCAATGAGAGAGTCATTTGCTGATTCTGTTCAGTGGACTGAACTTCATAAAATCCATGGTGCCAGAGTCAAGGCGAAACGGTGTAAGTTTCCTGACTTGTCTGCAAGAAGCATTGAAGTTTATTTTAGTGATATCTTAATTTTAGTGAGGATATCAAATGCCTCATAAGTTCCAGTGATTACTTTGGCTAGAAGGGCGATGTCACAAATAACTCTTCTAGTGCACAGAGGCCTCAGATGAAAGTAATCACACAGCGATTCATAATACACTGAGTGATAGAATAAAAGATTGCGGTACGTAATGTAACGGATAAAATTTTTTTGGACTGCTTCAATTTTGTTAGTTAAAGTCTTTATTCTTGCGCAGTTGTGGCCTACCTCCCCGTGGTGTAGACGGACACTGGGCAGGCTTTCCAGGTGATCGCCTGCCTGGTGACAATACGGCCAGATACAACTAAACAACACACACACTGCACGAACATAACGTTACACACATTTCTGGCCTGTTACAGTGCTTTCTGTAACCATCACAGTGTACAAAGACGGAGTTGAACTTTCGTTCAGGTGCCGTCCTACATAAGATACTATACATACATACATAGTTAGTCTTTGTGTGAAGATTCCAGATGGGTGAACTGAATTGAAGGATTGGCAGAACAATAGTTTTATAAAGGATAACCGCATATCTGTAGTTTTTTGAACTTGTGTTTGTTCCGTTTGATGGATCCCAGTGTTTTGAATTCTTTGCTTGCGATTTTAAGGACATGAACATCGAATTTAGCACTGCTGGAGAAAAGAATCCCCAAGTGGTTAACTTCGTCACACCATCCGATGATCACAGAGTTAACAGTGTACTCCGTATTTATTAGTTGTGGAGATCTGCCGGATGAGAAAGAGATTTCTTTGCACTTCGAGGGGTTAGCAGACAAGCCATTCAGAGATTGCCACAGAGAGAGAATTTATTGAGAGCACATTGAAGCTGTTGAGAATCGGTAATCTCCTTCACTGCTGAGTAGATCTTAAGATCATCTGCATAGAGAACTACTTGAACATTGGAGGTGTAGATGAAAGAAGGAAGATCATTTACAAAAACAATGAAGAGAAGGGGACCTAAGGGGGAGTCTTGTGGTATATATATAATCTTTATTGTACAAAGGATGTATACAATTTACCCTTCACGGCAGGAATGCCAGGGGCCTTCACATTGGCTGGTGTACAAAGGGCTTGAGGACGGGGCCCACATCGAAGTTCGGGTTCATCCCCCAGGGCCAACAGTATAATAGGTTTCAGTTAAATTATTCAGAATATTCATAAAAATGTTATACAGTATTTTCTGACATTATATACAATATTATACAGACATCCTTTTCTAAATTTATTATACTGCGACGTTACTGTGCAGTTTTCCTGGTTGAGTTTAGGTCATCAAGGATCTTCCTCCGGTATTTGCGGTCCTTGACAAATTTGTAGAGGTCGCCTTTGGTTGCTTGGACTGTGATAAGCATCTGCTTGGGGAGAAAGCGGTCGCTAAGGGCTAGTCTGTTATGGTTGACTATAAGGGTTGGAGCTGATCTGAGTCCGGGTTGAGAGATCCGCCAACTGCACAGTTCCCATATGTTTGGCTCCGAGATTATTCCAGTGGTCATTTTGACAGTTAGGGTGAGGCGTCTTTCCATTATAAGATTTGGCAGTCGGGCAAAGTTCAGTGCGGTTGCCATGGCAGTTGTTCTTTGCTGGGGTGGACGATGATGTTTATGTGTGACCCAACGAAGGAGCCAGTATTCGGAGGAGTAGAGTGTAGAGTGTGTTTAGTGTCAAACGGCACCAGGCGTTTCCCCCATCTCCGCGGGCTATACATTGTGGGTGTGAAACAGAACACTGTCAATGCCAGAGGTTTAAAAGTGTATGGATTTTGTACATGTGTAGTGTCGTGTACCGTACACACGCTTGATATTCTGGGGGTGGCAGATGCCCATATTTCTGAGGCGTATAACACGACGTAGTATACAGAGGTGTATACGTACCGCCGAGTCACATCCAGATCCTTAACGTGAAGTAGTTGTTGTTTGGTAATCCACCGCATTTTGCAGAATTTTGTTGTGAGCTTGTCGATGTGGGGCTTGAAGGTCAGTTTGCAATCGAAAACTACTCCCAAGTCTGTGTGTGTATTTACCACTGGAAGGAGAATGCCATTTAGAGAAACTTGGACTTCAGTGGGTTGGTGCTTCAACGAAAAGCCACTTAGGGCTGATTTTGCATTATTAATAAGTAGTCCAAATTGATGGAGATAGGATTCTAAGTCGTGTAACTTTCGACTGATCTTTTCATTAATTTTTGAGATATGTTCGCCCGGGTTAATCTGGGTGTGTAACTTAATATCGTCAGCATAGCAAATTATGTCTTCTCTCTCTTGAACAAACGGAATAATGACTGCAGTAAATAATGCTGCGGATAGGACTCCGCCTTGGGGAACCCCTGCAGTGATTTTCCTTGAGATTGTATCTTGATCCGCTGTAAGAACAATGATTCTGTCTGATAACAGGGTTGTGATAAATCACAACAAGCCACCTTTTATATGGAAGTAATTTTCTAGGAGGTGAACGAGTGAGGGAATGCTGATTGAGTCGAAGGCAGCTTCCAGGTCGACATACGTAACGGCAAGTTCTGCTTTAGCTTCTAGTGCCCTGAGAATGGTGCTGGTTATGGAAGTTAAATTGGTGACTGTGGATCTTCCGGGAATGGCGTAGTGAATTTGTGGGGGTTTGTGAGGCATGATTTGATTGGTGATGGTTGAAAGTAATGCCTTCTCCATAAGATTCAAGAGGCTGGAAGAGCGAGAGATTGGCGTGAACTGTTTAATGAGGGATTCAGATTGACATGTAGGATGTGGCCTCACAGCATATCTGTTCCAAAGAGGGGGAAAGTAGTGCTGCATTAAGATACGGTTAAAAATTGAGAGTAGTAAATCGATGATAAACGTGCTGAGACCCTTGATCATGAATTGTGGGACAAGGTCAGGGCCTGCAGTTGCGGTGGGTGGCAATCTATTCATAGCAGTTATAAACTGCTTCCTGGTGATGCTAACGGTGGCGAGCATATCCGTTGGGATGTTGTTGACAGGTAAGTTGGGATGTTGTTGACAGGTATGTCGGGGCCACATTGTTCTACAACCGTGCAATGTATTCCATCCATAGTTCAAGATCCAGTGTTTTAGGGATTCCTGTATGCCGAGAGTCGTAAGATGGTTTGCCTTTTTGTAGGGTTGCTTTTAGATGTTTTTTGATTGCAGATGATTTCTGGCGGTTGAACACTGCCCTTGCTCTGGAGAAGGCAATCCGATCTTGTACAGTGCCTGACTCTTTCCATCTCTTATGCAGATTTTGTTTTTCTTGGAAGGTTTTGTTCAGTGGAGGCGTCCACCAAGCTCTTGAACGGGGAGTGATGCAGACAGTCCTTGTCGCTCCATAGTTGGCAATGGTCCGGATCCACCTGGTCTTAAGGTCCACAGCCAACTGGAGATCGCAATTGTTGAGAACTTCCCAAAGGATGGAGGATGCGGCTTCGAGACATCGTGGTGGATCAATGAATTTGGAGGATGTTATTATTTTTTTCTTTTTTGGGCCTTGAATATTGAAGTTAGGTGCGGCTAAGTGCAGGAGTACGGCAATGGGTTCGTGATTGGATTGAAAGAGATCGTGAGGGTTGTCTAAGAGGTCGCATGGTGCTGAGGAGAATACCAAATCTAAGAGATTGGGTCCTCTCGTGGGGTGGCAGTTGAGAAGGCTGATACCCAGTGAATCCATACTGCTAACGAGTGTCCTACTAAGATGTGCGAGAGTAGGTGGAAGATTGAAATCTCCACAGACAATGTGCTTAGCAGAGGCGTGGAGGTGATTCAGTAGCCAATGGATTACATCTTCAATGATATCACTGTTTGGATCTGGTGGAATATATACTGTTGCTATGTCTATCAAGTAGGTGTTAAGCTTGAGGGACACCATGGCAGCTTCAAATAAATAAATAAATAAATAAATAAATAAATCTTTATTGTGAAGTAGAGTTACAGCACAATATCCCATCACGGCGACGAGCGCCAGGGGTTCACATGTAGATAAGTACGGCATACAAATACAAAAGGCTACAACATACAGCGAACATACAAAAAGACTACAAAATACCGATCACAAATGCAACAGAAATACAAATACAGCATAAAAACACAGAGCTAGACACAAATACAGAAATAAATACATAAGAAATACAAATAAATAAATATCAGGGTTCAAGGGCTATGATAAAGTTGTGTCTGTCCTTCTTCTAACTTATTATGCTGTCGATGTCGGCGTCCACACGGTTGAGGCCAGCGAGCATCTGCTTGGGAAGAAATCTGTCAGTGAGTACAAGCCTGTTGTGGGGAGCCACACGTGCTGGTTCCGACCTTAGGCTTGGCTGTGGAATCCTCCAAGAGCAAGCGTTCCAAATATTTGGAGATGATATCTGGCCTGTGATGAGTTTGGCTGTGAAGACCAGCCTCTTTTCCACGATCAGGAACTTCAACCTCGGGATGTCGAGTGCTTGTGCCATCATAGTGGTTGTGGTAGCGGGAGGTAGCCGAAGCTTGTTATTGGCCCATTTCAGTAGCCAGTACTCAGCGGTGTACACCCGCTTGAGGTTTGTAGGTGCTGCAGAGGCCCATATTTCTGCACCATAGAGAATGGCGGGGTAGACGGTGGAGGTGATGAATCTTTTAACAGTGACAGGATGTCGGACATGAAGCAGCTGCTGCTTTGAGATCCACCGTAGACGAGAAAATCTGGTACTGATTTCGTCAATCTGGTTGACAAAGGACATCTTTTAGTCAAACACAACGCCAAGGTCTTTGTGTGAGGGTACGTTTGGTATTCGTACCCCTGCGAGTGAAACGTTGAGTACTGTCGGCATGGATTTAAGGGAGAATATAACCTGAGCAGACTTCAGTGGGTTGGTTTTTAGATTGAAGTTTGCCAGGTACAATTCTAGATCCTTAAGTTGGAAATTGATCCTGTTGCTGAGCTGGACGGGGTTGTCACCAGGGTTAATTTGATTCAGTAGTTTGAGGTCATCGGCTTAGCATAGGAGACCATTCGTTGAGGCAATAATAGGCACGATGATAGTGTGAACAGGACACCGGATAGGACACCCCCCCCCTGCGGTACTCCAGCAGTAATGTCGTAGGATAGGGTGTGTTGTTGCCGATGGAGAATAAGTACCCTGTGACGGAGAAGAGATTCCAAAAAGCACAGCATATCACCTCGAATGTGAAATTTCTCCTTAAGTAGGAGCAGCAAGGCCGGCATCGACACGGCATCAAAGGCTGCGCTTATGTCGAGATAAGTGGTTGCTAGCTCAGCTCTTTGTTCGAATGCTGAGAGGATGCGTTCTGTGGTGGCTGCCAAGTTAGTGATTGATGATTTTCCTGCGATGGCATAGTGAATTTCAGGTGGTTTAGTCTGGAGGATTTGTTGAGTGATTGTGGGTAGCAAAGCCTTTTCAAGCGTTTTTAACAGACAAGAGGCAACTGATATGGGTCTGAACTGGCTGACGTTTCGGGTAAATTGGTTTTTAGGGACGGGGTACACTCTGTACTTATTCCACTCAGGTGGGAAATAATGCTCAGCGAGGCATCTGTTGTAGATCGAGAGAAGAGGGTTTATGATGAATGTGCTCAAGAATTTGATCACAAATTGCGGAATTCCATCCTCCCCAACAGTGACTGTTTTGGGAAGGGAATTGATGGCACGTATGAGCTCCTGTTTCGTGATCTGGATAGTCCCTAGGACATCTGAAGGGTTTTCATAGTCAGGCTGGACAAAATGTAGATGGGGCTGTTGTTGTATTTGAAAATCTGGCGATGTATTTGAGCCGTTCTTGAGGGTCAAGCATATGACTGAATCACCATGTGGGGAAGCATAGAATGGCTTTCCTTTCCTCAGAGTGCGGTTTAGATTTACTTGGATTGCAGCAGCTTTCTTTCGATTAAAGTGGGCCCTGGCGCGGGAAAAGGCGATTCTGTCTTGACTGCCATTCGTAAGTTTCCATTTCTTATGTAGGACTTGTTTCATTTTGAAGCTGTTGTTGAGGTAAGCAGTCCACCACGATCTGGAACGGGGAGTTACTGTTACTCGTTTGGTGGCAGCATAGTCGGTGACGGATTTAATCCAGTTGGACAAGAGTGTCACTGCGAGGCTGAGGTCGCAGTCAATGAGGACATCCCAAGGAATGCAGGATGCTGCTTCTACACAGAGTTGAGGATTAAGGTATTTAGGTGCTGAAACGTATTTGACTATTTTGTTGTCAGGGATGTTGAAGTTTGGCACCTGCAATGACCATGTCAAAACTATGGGCTGGTGATCGGACAGGAAGAATGCGACGGGATCATCCTCAGCTGTGCATGGTGTTGAAGCAAAAGCGAGATCCAGTAGGTTCAATCCCCTGGTGGGGTTCTTATTGACCCGTGTCATGTTGATGGATTTGAAGAACTCGCAGAGCCTGATAAAGAGGTGATGTCGGTTTGGAGGCAGGTTAAAATCACCACAAACAAGGCGTTGTGCGGACGGACGAAGATGGTTTAATTGCAAGGGATTGGCTTACCACAGAATGTACCAATGAAAAGAGGGTGGTATTGTAGAGTATTGCTTTTATACCACTAAGTGATACTCCACTTAGTGGTATAAAACAGTCTGAGTTCACTTGATTGACGATAACTCTCAAGGAACGATGCGTAATATAGCTGCGTAGCCATGAGAGCAAAGGGTCACGGATACCATATAGCTTAAGTTTTTCCAGAAGTTGTTCCTGCGGGATTTTATCAAATGCCTTAGATATGTCTGTGTAGACTGCATCAACATGAAGGTGGTTATCAAGAGCTTCAGAGGTGTATTGCCAGAAAGGAAATAAATTTGTGACTACTGACTTGCCACTGCAGAAACCATGCTGATTCTGATCAATGAAAGGCTTGAAAAATTCGAAGAGATGTTTGTGTGCTGTTATGTCGAAGAGATCGTTGATGGTTTTTGATAGGTCGAGTTGGCTCACTTATTAAATGCACAATTTAGGGAAAATGCGATTCGCCCTCAGACTTGGAAAAATGTCTTATGGTGGATGTATGTTTAGCAGGAGTCGGGACTGATTGAAGAGAGTTGCTTTCTCAACAGCATCCATCTGAAAGGTTTCAATGAGTGGAAAGCAAACGGTTCTTCCTCATCTGAAAGGCGTAAAATGTGCCAGAAAAAGAATTGTTTAAGAGCGAAGCCGTCGTACTCCATTTAAGATTGCTGGGCAAAATAGGAGTTGGAACAAATGACCTGAATTCAACAAAGTCCAGGACTGCCCTATCTCAACCCAAACCATGCTCATGAGATTGAAGAAATTTGGAATTGGCAGTCGCCTGCTTATTCGGGAGCCACTTGTTTCAGAGAAAAGCAGAAAAATGCGCTTGCAGCGGTGCAGGGAACGTGGTGATTGGATGGAGGAACAATAAAAGAAGAAGAAGAAAGTCATTGAAAAAGAAGATGATGAGTACTTTATTGTACACAGAAGGCACATTGCTGTATACAACTCCCTTCACGGCTACAGGCCAGGGGTTTACATAAAAGAAATTACAAAAACAACAGAATAGATAAAGATGAAAAAAAAATAAGCATTATGACTCCAGAAAGGTTTGAACATTGGTGCGATGGATCCCTGTCAGTGTTGGGCGGGTCCTCGGGAACAGGTTCTAATGTCCTGTGACGTGGTCCTAGGCAGGAAGTTCAATCGAGTACGGTCTGCCTATATTTGTTATCGATTGCTAACTTGTAGAGGTCGCGTCCAAGGAGTGTATGTCCTGCAGCACTTGCACGAGTAAGAACCGATCCAATAACTTTAACCGGTATGGAGTGGCCTCTAGGATTGGGATCGGGTCCTCCATCCACAGTTAGACCACATGTACATTCTTACCACATGTACGCCATATCCAAAAATTTCATTACTTCATACAGCATGTCCCACGCACTTTTTCTTACTATTGAATACACCAAGAATTGTCAAAATAATAGAGCAAGCTTATCTGCGAAAAGATCTAAACCTCCCAAGGACTTCCTAATTCATTTCACAAATATACGTGGTCTCAATTCTAATCTCAACGATGTCCATTTCCACTTGCAGTCTTCCAAACCCCATGTACTTTTTCTGACTGAATCTCAGTTATCAGTTGATTCAACTACTGCTCATCTCAGATGTCCAAATTATTTGCTGTATGATTCCTTTCGCCTCAAAGGTGGTACTTGTGCATATGTACGTTCTGATATTCCCTGTCAAAGACTTGGCAATTTGGAATCTCCTCTCTTTGATCTTCTCTGGTTTAAAATCTGTCTACCTCATTGTGTAAAATTCATCTGTTGTCTCTACCGTTCTCCCAACTCCACTAATCACTTGGAGCTCTTTGACTTCCTCTCTTTGCAGCTTGACTTTCTCCAGTCCAACTTTCCTAACAGTGAGGTAATTTTCCTTGGTGATTTTAACGTTCACAACTCCAGCTGGCTTCCATTTTCTAGTCACACCGACCCAGCAGGTCGAGATGCTGAGGCTTTTGCAATTACTAATGACCTAGCACAGATTGTTCATTTACCTACAAGAATACCGGACAATCCTAATCATACAGCCAAAACGCTTGATCTTTTTCTCACAAACCCTACTAAGTACAAAGTTGAAGTGAGAGGTCCTTTAGGCACTTCTGATCACAACTTGGTGATTGTCTCTTCTCCAATGGAACCTGTATCTCATGGCTATTCCGAACCTCGTGTGTTTGGCATTACAAGAATGCAAAATGCGATGACCTGCGAGACTTCTTTTCTTCTTTTCCTTGATCTGATTACTGTTTCAAAACTTCTGATGTCAACGTTTGCTCAGATCGTGTCAGTGAAATTATTCTTGCAGGAATGGAATCCTTTATCCCACACTCCACTTTAAAATCTCGTCCTTTATCTAAACCTTGGTTTTCCAATAAATGTCTAAGGCTGTCCAAGAGAAGAACGTTGCATATCGTAACTGGCTTGTTTCTAATTCTTCAGTTTCATTTTCTGCCTACACCAAAGCTCGCAACAATTGTAAAGCAGTTGTTAATCAGTCCAAACTAGAGTTTGAACAGGCTAAGAGTAGAAAATTTGCTTCTTGCCCTAATGGTAGCCGAGCATTCTGGTTTCTTGCCAAAGCTATTGGCCGCAACTTTTGCCCATCTCTGCTCCCACCTCTGTCCAAACCAGATGGTTCTGTTGTCACTTCAGCCAAGGATAAAGCTGACCTGCTAGCATCCCATTTTTCTTCGAGCTCTTGTATTAATGATCTTGGTAAAACACCTCCCACCATTCCTAACACGCTCCATTCAATGCCTCCTGTGGTCTTCCGTCAAAAGGATATCAGAAGGATTTTGATGAATCTTGATGCTACGAAAGCTCGATGTCCTGATGGTATTACTCCACTTGTTCTCAAAACCTGAACTTACTCCGATTGTTTGCTGCCTTTTTTCACTTTCTTATTCCAAGGGTGTTTTTCCTTCTGCTTGGAAATTTGCTCATATCCAGCCAGTTCCTAAAAAGGGTGACAAATCCCTCCCATCCAATTATCGTCCCATTGCAATTACTTCTACTCTTTCTAAAGTAATGGAGAAATCAATTAACCGCCAACTCTTAAACTACCTAGAAACCCTCCGTCTGATCAACGATCGCCAGTATGGATTCCGTCAGTGTCGATCCACTGGCGATATTCTGGCTTATGTTGCCCATTTATGGACTAATTCAGTGGAATGGTTCGGTGAAACACAAGTAGTTGCTCTTGACATCTCAAAAGCTTTTGATCGTGTTTGGCATAAAGGTCTTCTAAACAAGCTTCCATCTTATGGTTTGCCAACTGTTTTTAGTAATTGGTTATCCAGTTTTCTCTCTGATCGCTCCTGAGGGTGATGGTAGATGGCTCTCTGTCTTCTAACTTCTCCACTAATGCCGGTGTCCCCCAAGGTTCAGTTCTTTCCCCCACTCTTTTCCTCTTGTATATCAATGACCTTCTTCCATTGACTGGAAATCCTATCCATAGTTTTGCCGATGATAGCACATTGCATTCCACTTTCCATTTTGAGAAACCTTGTCCTGCTCAATCAGCTTCAATTTTTCGAAAGTATGCTACCAATTCCTTAAATGCCGATCTTCAGGTAATTCTTCAATGGGGCAAAGACAACTTAGTTGATTTCAACCCTTCTAAAACTCTGTCTTGTCTTATATCTCGCAAAAAAAGATTCCTCTGCTCCTATGTTTATCTTTAGTGACACTCCGATTTCTAGGCAAAATGATATATCTCTTTTGGGGATTACCCTGACTTCTAATCTCTCTTGGCACAAGCACATTACAAATATTGCTTCCTCTGCATCTAAAAAACTTGGCTTTCTCTTTCGCTCTCGGCGTTACTTTTCTCCCAAACAGCTGCTCACCCTGTATAAATCGCAAATCCGCCCTGCCATGGAATATTGTTCCCACATCTGGGGTGGTGCCCCCAAAACCTCTCTCAGGCTTCTTGATTCCATTCAGAAGAGGGCAGTTAGGTTAATTAATGATTCATGTCTAACAGAGTCTCTCCACTCGCTTTCTCATAGACGCACTGTTTCTGCTGCATGCCTCTTCTACAGATACTTCCATGGGCACTGTTCTTCTGAATTGGCTTCTATAATTCCCCCTCTCTCTCTTTCAAAACAGTCCGAACACGTGCAGCCAACATCCATTTACT
The DNA here is from genome assembly GCF_048544385.1 of Mastigoproctus giganteus. Classification (NCBI taxonomy): domain Eukaryota; kingdom Metazoa; phylum Arthropoda; class Arachnida; order Uropygi; family Thelyphonidae; genus Mastigoproctus; species Mastigoproctus giganteus. The sequence goes on from NC_143584.1 coordinate 231,490,412, forward strand.
GTCCAACTTCAAACCCACAGAACCAACTTTTCATCTTCCTCATTTATTCATTCAACTGCCATTTTCTGGAACAACCTTCCTTCATACGTATTTCCTGAAAATTACAATCTACAGAAGTTCAAGTCCAATATCAACAAATATCTTCTTTCGTCTTCTCAACCTCCAACCCAAGCACGGTACTAAGAACTGTAGGTTATAATACCTCTCGTGTTTGGGGTTCGCATAAAAAAAAAAAAAAAAAAAAAAAAAGACCAGAAATCTGGTACTGAAATAATGCCAGCCATCATTTTGACGGCAAAGACGAGTCTTCTATCGTGAATGATGGCAGGAAGATGTCTGATGTTGAGAGCTGCCGCCATCTGAGTGGTCCTTGGTCCAGAGGGAAGCCGAAATTTCCATATAGTCACTTCTGTAGCCAGAATTCATCCGCAAAAATCCGTCTAAGATGGGTCGTAATCCAGACTTCGGCGCCATAGAGCATGACCGGATAGACACATGTCTAGGTTATGTCAGCAGCAAAGGTGATAATGTATTATTTTTTTATTTAATTCAGATAAATTAAAGTTACATTCATCCCTAGACAGCAACCACATGCTAAGAAGATAAACACAACCATAAGATAGCAATACAAAATCTATATTGTTTATTATAAAAAATACAAGGCATAGACAGATTATGTTCGACATAAATGCTCAGTGTACAGTCAGCGTCTGTCCAAGTGGAGTGCGGGGATGCTGGCCGGATCAGGATGCTGCAGGCTGACCGGAACAAGATGAAGGTCTAAAATTGCAAGATAGCGTAGGTATCTGCAAAAACTTTTGCTCTGTAGGCCTGGTCAACACAAATTGCCTCAGGGTTAATGTTTAAGTCGTTGAGAAGTCCAATCGTGTTTTCTGGGAACATGGGATTGAATCACAGATGTTTGCCGATTACTTTTTCTTCTGTTATTCTTCGGCAGGATGATGAGGCTAATGCTTTTCTTCCAAGGGGTCATTCCCTGCAGCGAATGAGTATGCCCCTAGAGATAGTAAAGGGATGTCCGGAAGTCCTATTCGAGGGATCGAAGAAGCCAATACTCAATCCCCAAGAACTGTCGCAGGTACGTTGGAGGAGCAGACAACCAGATTTCCGATGCGTAGAAAGCCACCGGTTCTACACAAGATTGCTATTGCGGTAACCAGTTCCTGTCGAGCTGGCCAAAGGGCTGAGAAGAATTTGTTTCTAGCCTCCTTGACGTGCTTCTGAAAATACAGGTTCGAATCCCAGACCAAACCATGTGAGAGTTGACAAGTTTAATTTGATGTCCATTTATAAAGATGTGCATTGGGATTATTCTTCTCCTTTTTGTAAACGTCAATCGGGCAGATTTTTTGGAATTTAGCTCGAGTCCAATGTATTGAAGAAAGGTGTTTATCTCGGAAATCTGTTTTGTTGCAGTTTTTGGACTGATAGTGCTTCTTCTGGCTGATCCGAGTGAATGAAGAGCTTCAGATCGTCGGCATACGATGTCATGTTTTGGAAATTTGCTAGCAGAGGTTCCAAAGCTGCTGCGAACAGAGCTGCTGACAAAACACCACCCTGGGAACCCGTCTGAAGACAGTAAAGGATCGTGAGAGACCATTGTGCTCAACAAGGAGCCGTCTTTCCTGCATTTTTTTTAGTACGGAGAGGACATTATCAGATATCTTGAAGTAGTTCTTCAGGATATTAAGTAAAGATGTGATGGAAATCCTATCATATGCAGATTTAACGTCAAGAAAAATTATGTTCAGCTTCGTTCGAGAATTCAAAGCTTCCCGTATGTGAAACAATGTTTGAAGGAGATTTGTGGTAGCAGATCTCCCAGGGATAACGCTGTGAAGGTGGCAATGTCTGTGATGAAAACAGTGCTCAATAAATTGTGCCAGGATTGTCTGTCTTTTCGAACACTTTAGGGAGCGAAGAGTCCACTGAGATCGCACGAAAATCCTTTGCAGTTTTAGGCCTCGAATTCTTTGGAATGAGTTTGGCGCAGTAGTGTGTCCAAATTTCAGGCACATCAGATGTTCGCAAAATTTCCTTGAAGATACTTAAAAGAACATCCACAATCCACAATGAAAACACAGGATGTTTAATGATAAACAAGAGAAATCCATCAGACCCGATGATAGCCTTGTTCGGTAACTCGTTGGTTGATAACTTTCAGATATTCATTCGATATCAGTTCGGTCAGCCATGAACGGCACGAAAACAGCTGAGAACAAGATTCCAGACAGGACCACGCCTTGTGGGACTCCACCTGTAACTGTAATAGACCCGGTGTAGCGCATATTGCCATGGCGAACAATAATGGTTCTTTCTCAAGCATTGTTTGAATAAACCAGAGCACGTCTCCACCAATGAGGTAATACTCACGTCAGCGCGTCAACGGATACGGAATCAAATGCTGCCTGGACGTCAATATACGGATTTTCGAACAGTGCTAATGCCTCGAGGATCTTGGTAGTGGTGATGACTAGATTTGTAGCGGTGGACCTTGACTGGGTAGCATAGTGGATCAGTGGTAGTCGTTGTGGCATAATTTTGTTGGTTAATTGTCATGATTGTCATGGCGATCCTTCTTTTGAGCCTTGGGATGTCCAGTGTGTTGGAGGTAGTGGTGGTTTGGAGCTCGGGTGGTAGGCTGAGCTTGTGGCAAGTCCATTTAAGGAGCCAATTTGCATTTGTTTTTGTGTTACGGGGAACTTAAAAGAGGGACAGATCGACCCGGCTGTTACGGATCCTTCTTAATCTTGTATTAGAACGAGGCACGTCCGATGCCATCGGAATGCAATCTCGGCTGCTTTGTTGTTCGTAAAGCGAAACTGATTGACGCTGTGCACGAGGAACAGATGGATTACCATCATTACGGAATCCTTCGATTCCGTGGGTGTAAAATCTTCGGAAGTTGCGCGAACTACGCATTTCTTTCTAACCCTCCCACATTTCATTGAAGACGAAATGTGCCCGCGAACAGGATACGATGCGCCTCAAGTAGAATTTAAGGCCGGCAGCGGAATTCAACTACCGTGAAGGTTGGCGGGTGAGACGTGTTGTCGCCTGATGTGAACAGCTTTTGGCCATGGAAATCCTTCTTCCCACCACCTCACCCCTCCAACACCGTGGCGAAGGTGCTACGAATTCAGAGAGAGAGAGACAGAGAGATCCCGTAAAACATTAAATACATCCTTGGGTTCTTGCCGTTCGTATCACGTTCGTCACTAAGCCGAAGTGACATCCACACCCGAACGCGCCGGAGAAGGCTCACGCGGGCAGGATTACCTCTCAAAGGAGCGGCAGCCGGATCGAGAGTATCAATGATTCAACGTTATGTGCGGATAGTTTCCGCAGTGACAATGACCCGGGCTTAACAACTCCCCCCCATTACGACCAGACTGCCGCTTAACTCCGCAAAAATACGCCTTCTGACAAGCGGGGGCTGCGCAACATCTTCCTCCATTATTTATGCAGGTCGCAGTCGTTACGGTGCGGGGGAGGAAGGGAGCGTTACGGGGCTGCCAGTGAATCATCCGCCTTCGAGCGGTGAATTGAGGTGGCCGTCGACAGGGTGAGTGGGGGGGGAGCTGTGTCTGACCGTGTTTGCCGCGAACCTCTCATCCTCCTACGCATTCCCCACCTGCGGATGAGCGAGACGTGGGCGTCTAAACATCCCTTGAGATCGCCATTATAGGGGAGGGATGCTGCAGAGAGCCGAGAGGGAGGTGCGCACGCGAACTTCATTTCGCGAATAAGTGCGCAGAAGGTGAAAACAGCCGCACTCGTTATCCCGCTGAAATATGCAGCCGCCCTCACACACGGGAGCCTCCGGCGAAGTGTCTCGGAATCAACAGGTTGTGGGCGTTGGTACGGAGATAGCGACGAATCTACGCGGAAGAAGAAAGGAGGGCCCGCTGCAGTTAAAACAGTTTATTTTTTACGTGTGGGCAAAAGAAGAAGAACTCTTTATTGCATACAAACGCACATGCCGTACACAATACCCTTCACAGCTAAAAGCCAGGGGTTACGAACAGTGTGTGCGTACGCGGATTGTTCTGCGGGAGGGAAAGTGGCTCACCAAAAAAGGGTATTTTTTATTAAGCAGAAGACGAATGAGCAGCCCTCAACAACAGGACACAGCTTGATGTTATTTTGTTTGACATAAAAGCGGCCTCTGACAAAATAGATATAACAACTCTAATCACCATTCCCCAGCATTACTTGAATATCACAGGAAGGACTCTCCTCAGCAGTAAATCAATCCTGGAGCATAAACCATCATCTCACATCGCAGCTTTTGGACAGCATGCATTACTAATAGGGGTACCTCACAAAGGGGAGTCCTAGCACCAACCCTATTTGCCGCAGCGCTGGAGCCCTTCCTGGCATCCCAGACTAATTTCCAATCATACGCTGATGACCTGAAACTATACATCACATCTTCTGACCAAACAGGTTCTTAGAACTGCCTTGCAGGCAAATAAAACCATCCATAACCTCCAACAATATGTTCCTTCCATCTGATTACAGATTAATCAAGCAAAGATGGCTCAAATGTCTTTCATCTGGAAAGTCGCGCAATGATATCAATCTTACCATCAATGGATCACCCATTCAGAAAGTTAAAGCACACAAGGATCTCGGATTAGTATCGGATGAGGGGCTGACATTCCAAGGTGAACCTCCTGAACACAAAAAGTGGTGGTGGTAGATGACACTTCCAGGTAGCCCACTACAGAAGCCAATATTCTGCGGCTGTTAATGATTTAATGGCTCAACTGGCGGACTGGAAACTAATACACCATTTTTAGGTCTCAATTCTCAGCGTCATTAAATCAACCCTGGAGCATAGACATCTCACATCGCTTTTAATGATTTAATGCCTCACTGGCGGACTGGCAAACAATACACCATTTCTAGGGCCCAAATCTACATAAATCTTGAAGTCACCCCATGGAAACAACAGATTGTGGCAGCAACCCTTCTTACACTTGCCAGACTAATCACAGGACGACTCGACTAATCTGATAAAAACTCTCCGCATTACCAGAAGAAATCAAATGGACCCACGGCTCCCACTCACAATCAGTTTCAACAACATGAAAGGCTTCAGACGCATGTTCCAGGGAAACACGGTAGATTTGATCAACAATTTGACCATCGACCTGGATGAATTCTGTCAGTAGCATATATACAGACGCCAGAAGCTAACGGACACATATAGAAACTTACACTTATGAGACACCACGAAGGAAAATTGTCACTACAAGACATCCCGTGACAAGATGAATGAAAAACAAAATAAAGTGGAGCCTTCAATGGTCCCTCTCTTGGCATCTAATACTCAAAACATGCCTAGCTCTGAGCACTAGGACATTCAAGATTGAAGGAGTACCACCGGCAACCACCGGTGATGGACTTCCTCAATCCTTTATATTTTTGTAAATCTCCGCGTAGTTTTCATTGTGATTGATACAGTTCGTTGTAAAGGCCACAGATTTAAAAGTGTACGGATCTTGAGGTGTGCGGTCTCATGTACTGATATTCTTCCGGACATTTAGCCGCTGGACACCTGCTGAGGTTCGACGTTGCTCGCACTTCGCCGCGTGGAGGCAGACTACGAACATCGTGGTTTGAATTTTACTCTGGCAGTTCCTGCCACTTAGTTTCCTGGAATTTCGGTGCATAGGACAAAAAAAAAAAAAAAAAAAAAAAAAAAAAAAACACGCACGCACTTTGTTGATCAATTGCATGGGGAGGACCGTCTCTTGAATTTGAAAGGCCGAAATCATAATTTGGAAATTTACATTTAGATGCGTGGGGCATTCGCTCGCTAGTATGCAGATACTGGGGGAAAGAGCCAGATAGACTGGGGGAGAGAGAGACACACAAGTATGGGGTCAATACGTAAGGCAACCACAGTTTGGTGGCAGTGAGGCATGCCCATGCTCCACCAAGAGGAAACTTGGGGGCGGTGAGGAGGGGAGCAGACATGAGAAACCAGCTCCCCTCCCCCTCCGGTGAGATGGAAAGAAAGGCGACCCAGAGGCAAGATCCACGGCTCAGATCGCCAATCACGCTTGTGCAGAGAACTCTGCTGTCACTTTGTCGTGTGGAAGTCAATCTTGTTTTGCACAACTCTGCTATAACATTTTTTTTTTATATATACATAATGCAGGCGAGGTTATTTCTGGCGCATGTTAACCCCTGGAATGATTCCGTGAATGGTACTGCAGAGTGGTGGTACCTGCGTGTACCGGTGAACCTTACAATAAAGATCTTATTTATTTATTTATTTCCAGTATGTAAAATAATGACCACTGCGAGCCCTTAATTATACCTTTCAGTTAAGCACACATGTGCTCCATGTAACCGCCGGACACATGTCCCTGCCTTAACCTCTGAATGTAAATATCACCCCCATAGCTTACTGCTGGCCAGGGGGAGGTGGCTCTTGAGCGGAGCAGTAAACAGATTAAATAAATAAAACGTCGGTCCTCTTATTTACTAGAGGGCTATGATGGCGGTAAACAGGAGACCTGATAAAACGCCCCCTTGCGATACCCCTGTGTTGATATTTCTTTGATAGGTCCGGCCACCCACAGTTAGCGTAATGGTCCTGTTTTTCAGTAGTGTCGTCAAGGACTTCAAGAGTTATTACGATTATCATCAGTTTACTTAAAAAACACCCCTTTACAGAATTATCTAGGAGGGAGGCTCTTACATACATCCAACTGAACTTATCAAACTGTAACGTAGAATAAAATATCAGACAACACGTAAAATAAATAAATATAGAGGAAAAATGACATACAGAAATCAAAAATTCATAGAAAAATTAAAATTACAAAATATTATACGACATCGTCATTTACATTATGGATTGATTCCGATTGTCATTCTGTTGAACAAAAAGGAATACCCTCAGTCCTACAAGAGTCTTTTGAAGACACTATAAATAGTTCATTTCCGATTTTTATCAATTCAAAGGCGCTTCAAGTTTTTCTTCAATTACATTCTTCATTATATTTCTAGTTTAGTGTACAGATCCGCTGCAATGAGCTTCCTCTAAGTTTTCTCATGGCAGTACCTGTCCGGGTCTATTTTGAAGTCCTTAAAGAGCTCCAGAGTACTGGAAGGAAACAGCCGCCTTAATCCCTCCCAGTGATGGAGCGCGGTAAGAAGCCTATGATGGTAGTGGAGCGAAGCTATAGGGCGGGGCCTGACCACAAGATTTTCAATTTGAGGGGCATCTAAACTCCCAGTCAGAAGTTGTGCAAGATTGCAGATATTCCACAATGTGACCATCCCCAATCCACGCAGCTGTGTTTAACCTGACCATCTGAATGCACGGAGCTTCCTAGCAATCCTCTTCAACCACCTGAACACCCACTATTCCAGGCTGAGAAATTTCCTAATATAAGTATTTGTGGCAGAGGACCAAATTGTTAAAAAATATAAGGGTACAGGAACGATATATCTTTGGATATATTGGGTCAATACTTGCTGGTTTCGAATCCCAGTTATTTCCTGTCTTACAGCCCATATGGCAGCGAGAGTTTTTGTTCTCGTGTTCTGAAAGTGCCTTTGGAAGGTAAGACCCTCGTCCCGCGTCACTCCAAGGTCCGTGTATGAACTGACTTTCTTAATCTGTGTTCCATTAAGAGATAATTTGATTTCATTTTTTATCTTCTTATTAGTTATTGTCAGTTGTGCTGACTTGTCTCAGTTTAGCCACAAACCGATTTTGCGTAGGTATGTCTCCAGTTCATACAGCTTAGCGTTGGCATGGAAATTGACGTCGAACACCAGGATCCTTCGTTAGAGACAACAAAATATCATCGGCGTAGGAAATGTCTAAATACAAGCTCTAAGAGAGCCCAAAAAGTCTAAGACAATCATCCAAGATAGTTAATAACAGAGTTACTAGGAAAAGTCTGTAATATGAAAAGTCACAGTGGTCACATGTCACTCACAAAGAAATATTAATTCCAAAAACTATGAAACGCTAAAGGCCAAATAATATCTCGATGAGTAGAGCAAAATTTCTTATACAATAAATACCAGATTTTCCCACAGCAATGGAAAAACTATCTCATCAAACCTTTAGCCAAAGTTCAGTCGCCATCGAAACCTAAACACCTCCGACCCATCTCCAACTCCGTCAGCCTGCTGAAGCTCCTGGAGAAGACCTTACTCCCTATCCTCACCAAGCAGATCTTGCCCAGTAATCCAGCCCAAATTCACTACTCCCTTCCAAAAAGATCAACGATCACCAATCTGCTAGCCACCACGAATACTATCTTGTCAGCATTGGAGAATAGGCAGGAACTAGCTGTGACTTACTTAGACATTGAGGCTGCATTTGATGCCGTCCAAGTAAACCAACTACTCACTCTCCTGGAATGCCACTTCCAGATCACAGGGAACATATTATGCTTTCTCTCCTGTCTTCTGAATAACAGAGTTATAAAGCTTCATACAGGAGATCGCACCCTTACTAGATCCGTCACCGCAGGAGTCCCACAAGGAGGGGTCCTTTCCGGCCTTCTGTTCTCATCTATTATTCTTCCCACTGGTTGCACATTCTCGATGTCTACTGAGCTATGCAGATGATATCAAGATACTCACTCCCATCATCCCTGGTCAAGACTTCGATCTGGTAAAAACAGAAATTAACAACACTCTCTCTGCAGTCACATCTTACCTCTGCCAGTTTGGGCTCAAGATCAATCCTGCTAAGTCCGAATTCATGGTGTATTCATTGAAGCAAACACCTTCTCTCCAGCCTTCGGTCGGCAACACCCTCATCCCAATTGTGTCCAACCATCGTGATCTGGGTGTTGTATTCGACTCCAAACTTCGATTCAACGCCCACATAGACATGCTCCTCACACGTGCTTCAAGACTCCGGTGGATAGCAAAACAGCATCTCCTTCATATCAGAGATAAAAAGACAACCGTGAGGTACATAAGAACAATCATCTTTCCACCTTTACTGTATGCTGCTGAAATTTGGGCGTTAGCGGCACCGTCAATAAAGGAACCACTCTTTGCCACAGAATTCTGGCTCCTAAAGTGGGCCAACAGGAAGCACAACCTTCCAGCTCTGATTCCCACCATGCAGCTTGCCGACTCTCTCGGGATTCCACGCTTCCCACCTTAGTCGACGACCAACGCCTCCTAGCAACAGTCAAGATGATAACAGGCATAATGGCAACACCTTCATTCTGGGATACCTGTGGCTGGAGGATCCCCCCTGCTGCCCTTAGGGCCAATCCCGAGCTATACTCGCATTCAGCACGACTCCATCTCTCGGACAGGTTTCTCCCTCAGCAGATGATCAAGCAAACCCAGGCACTTGACGCAGACCTGAACAAATTCGCTGTTTACCGGACTCACCGGAAAAAAATTATGACTAGTAGGACTAATTAGCAATGAGTGATGTGTACCTTGCATCTGTTGCTGTCTGATTGAGCTGGTGCTATTATCTCGATGTTAAGTTAGCTCAATCAAACTTAATTCTCATAAGGAGTTCTCTCCTTTGTATCAAAACATGTTTTCATTTGTTAAATTACCTTTTTTGTAAATAATTGTTCGATTTTCCCGGAAGTTTCGGGAGGCTGTAAAAATGTAAACCCCTGGCTTTTTGGCCGTGAAGGGCATTCAAGATTATCTCTCTCTCTCTCTCTCAATGAACTTTGAGGAAGGCCACACCAATAACATCAGTTATTAGTGGGACGTTTAGAGTTAGAGACCGAGATTAGTCTAACTGTAAACTGATATGCTGTTGGTCGCTTTGTGGAAGGAAGGATTCCACTTTTGGGTACTCCTCTCTACCTGGAAGAAATCGCTGGTGGGACACCTGGGGATTTGTAATTCTTTCTCCCTGTCGGACATACTCAGCTGCAGCAGTACATCGCATACCCTGCAAAGAGGTGTTCTTCGTATAATTTTCCATTCCATGGCGTTGCGTCCAGTTCCCCCGTACTGAAACCAGAATTGTCATCTTTTATTAGGAGCTGCACTGTCCGTCTACTTTAGAATTCCGCATAAATGGACATTTCTAGAAAATGTGTTTGCGACAGTTGGTCTGATCCACGTCAAAACAACGCCAGGCTCACTCACGATGCTTTCATTAAATTGCATGGGCAGGCGATGAAACTTCTGAAAGTGGGGGTGGGGGGGCTGTTGTGCCTATTCTTCTGTTTCTGGCGACTGGAATAGCGGTGATCAATCTCCGTTCACGGATGTGCTGAATTGCACAAGGCGACCAAGACCAGGAGGAATCCGTCGTTGCCGGGTTCGCAAAGTGAGTTGATGTCTGGAAGGCCGTCCTCCAAAGAGGGTAATTCTCCTACCCTCACGACAGACGAGGTCGGGCGATTTTCGAGAGAATGAATGTCGCAGGGTGGTTCCCCGGTATGTCCTGCCAGGATTACGGAGATAATCAGCACCAGTGACGAAAGCTCTTCGCCAGTCAGCGGCGTTGTCTGCAAATTCCTGTAGCCAGGGAGATGATGGGGGGAAATCGAAGTACGTTCGTCGGGGAGGGAGAAGAGACGAAGGCGAGTGAGTGAGACGGCGGAAATCTTCAAAGCGAGGAGTTCCTTCAGACACTCGGTGGGAAAATGAAGGGGGGAGGGCGCGAGAGACCGCGTCGTATATTGCGAAGAACATCGTAAAGCTTTTAGTGGTGCATTTATGTGTTCGAGGGGGATGTCGTTGAGTGCAGTGGCCGCAGTGAGCGATGTCCGTTCTGGGACTTCCGCTGAGAGTGGTCAGAGGCCGCACGACGAAAAGTAAGAGCACAGTCACGTCTGCTCTTTTATTATTCAACCGAGCACGCCCGCAGCATCAAGTAGGGGTGGCTTCTCTGTATCGCAGAGGCAGATTGCAAGGGAGAGAAATAGCAGAGGAAAGGTCAGCTGACCGAGTTAAACCGGCTCTCATTTTTCACCCATGAACGCTCAGGTTCGGGTTTCTGATGTTATTTATAGAAACGCCTTTGAGATGCTGGAATTTTGAAGTTGTACGAAATTATGCTTTCCCAATTGATACGAATTTGCGTTTACTGATGTTTACACTTAAGTTGTTGGCCAACGCCCACGAGCAGAGCACGTTCAGAGATTTCTGGGTCAATGCGAGCTGAAAGGTCGTTGGAGGAGGTTGCGAATAATTTTAATGTCGTCTAGGTGCTTCCAGGGATGACTACACGAAATTCGATTAACGCAAATCATTGATTGAGGTAGATATTGAAGAGTCCTTTAGACTCTTCAATAATCCAAGACGTTTTCAAATACTGCTAAACGTTGGTCGCGAACAATGAGCTCAATTATCTTGGAAGCGTTTAATTTATGAAGGTCTTTCCTCTTAGGGATCGTTGCGGGCCCCCTTATTAGAAGAACGGAATAATATACGGTTTTTTGAATTAAACTGGGGACAGTCCCCCTCCTTTTAACGACCTACTTATGAGGTGTATTAGTTGTAGTTTCGATGCAATAAAAGAGTTCTTCCAGAAAGGCATACGAAGTCCACAACCGTGACTTAAAGGAAATCGTTCATTGCATTTTCAAAAACTTCCAGAATTACTTTCAAAGTTAGAAGAGTGTAAAGAGCGCAGCTGACGATCACGTTGGTTGGCCACGTGAAAGAAGTACCCCCTCCACAACCACACCGTTGAAGGGTCGTACCATTCGGAAACTTCATCGATGTGCCGATCGTTTCAACTGGTCACATGCTTGCGGTACCCTTTACATTTAATAACAAGTTATTCAGAAAACAGGGATGCGACGACGCCATCACGGCAAGGTCGGTTGTTGGGCGTTCGGTGGGGGCAGGGAAGTCGGGGTCCCGTTGAGTCGGACAAAAAAGTGAAACAGAGCGACATTTATCCCGACAATACATCCCCTTGGGAGTGTCCCAAGGAGGCATATTGTTCGACACCTTCTTCTCAATAACACCAGCCCCATTTTTAGCTGAAAACTGTGAACAATTTATTACATATGCTGACGATTTGAATTTTTTTGTAACCTGTAAAGAACAAGAAACTGCATCCCATCTATCCGAGGAAGCAAACAAGGCAATCAGGAAACTAGAAGAATATCTGCACTACATTGGCCTGAAACTTAATGAAAAGAAAACGGCCCAAATGACCTTCACCAACAAAAAGAAGAAAAATGAAATTACAATTTTTGTGAACAACACCAGAGTCCAAAAACCCCCGCACATGTTGACCTTGGCCTTAAGTGGGATGAAGGTTTGGGCGCCTCCGTAGCCAGGTGAGCAGGAGCAGCAGTGCGTAGCACACGCTTCTTGATTACACCAGGGTTCGAGCCCGTGACCACCAAATACGGAGGATGCGGAAAGGTCAGTAAATGACCACCGCATATCCCCGGAGCAATACAGCTTTAGTTGCTAATGCTCCTAAAAACCAAGTAACGAACGGATGAAGGATTAAACTTCATACCTCACTTCGAACACATTAGGAAAAAGACATACGCAGCACTGTGGAGCACTAGAGAAGAACTCACCGGTCTCCGAAGCCCTCATCTTATAATTCAATACATCCTTAAATGCGTTACACCGATTCCGTTGTACGCATCGACTATCTGGTCATCAGCCCCTGAGAGCAACATCAAGGCCTTCTTAGGAGTAGAATACTGGCTCCTGAGATGGCTAAACAAGATTGCCGGGAAACCGTTTACCATCTCAAGAGCGGTCTTGTCTGCCAATCTGGACATCACACCCTGGAAGTATATCATCACAACCAGAAACATCTTAATTGTGGCAAAGCTACTGACGGAGAGAGGGAATAGATGCGCCGAAAGTGGGAAACGTGATCTCTCGCCCTCGGATGATACGACCGAGAATAAACGGGGAAGAACCAACACTGAAATGCAAATTGACTAGGTCAGACTGTGCAGAGATTGTTCCCAATTAATACTGTCAATTTTTCGAATAATTTAAACGTAGATCCAGAGAAAATATGTACACGAAAAATGTACAGGACAGAAACAAATAAATAAATCTTTATTGTGAAGTACAGAGTAACAGTTTTTTTTTTTTTTTTTGTTGGTAGTAGTTGTTGGCGCATCGGCTTCTGTGGCCATAATGCACTTCCCAAGGTTTTTTGCATTTTACTCTGATCCAAGCCCGAGGCGGGATTCGAATCCGCGAGCTTTAGGTTACAACGAACTTTTCATCTTCCTCTTTTATTCATTCAACTGCTGTTTTCTGGAACAACCTTCCTTCATATGTATTTCCTGAAAATTACAATGTACAGAAGTTCAAGTCCAATGTCAACAAATATCTTCTTTCGTCTTCTCAACCTCGAATCCAAGCACGGTACTAAGTACTATATAAGTTCTAATACCTCTCGTGTTTGGGGTTTACATAAAACAAAAAAAAAAAAAAACGGCACAATATCCCATCCGGGCGACGAGCGCCAGGAGTTCAGATGTATTAGATCGAGAAAAACAGAATAATACACAGCGTACCGGCAGGCACAAATATAATTAGAATACTAGATTAAAAATGAATATAATAGTATTTATCTTTCATCAATTATTTATTAATTATTTAATAATTAATTCATTAACCACACGCTGCGTGTTTTCCCTTCTTTTTATTATTATTATTATTATTATTATCCGTTTATTTCCATAAGGAAACCACCCCGGGACGGCAAAGTGCCAGGAGGGTGCTAAGTACATATCAGGGTACGAGATACTACGTGCAGTGGGTTACATATACTGAACACGTAGTCTCGTCCCGAAATATTATATACACATTTTATGTTTAATATATATAGTATTTACACATTGATGATTCTGTACATACATTATACAACTGATATATTTACAATTCATTAATAATTCCACATATAACTTACATATTAACACAACTGTTACAGAAGGTATATTTTTACAGTCAACAAATTATTATTGTTCTGAAAGCAGAAAGTTTCTCTTTTACTCTAAATTCTTTGGTACTTTGCAGCCGATTCATATTTTGGTAAGTCTGTACGAATCCTGGAAGATCTCTTTCCGGTATGTTGCATCCTCACACAGTTTTTCGGCATCTATGTGTAGTGAGTTAAATATTTTCGCTGCATTTGATGGGAAGAATCTTTGCAGGCTACTAAGATTGTTCAGGACTGGACGCAGTGGATTATTTACTTCCCCGCAACGTCTAGCAGTGACACGCGGTTTGACTAGAATATTATCCAGGACTGGAGCATCCACTCTGCCTGTGAGCATTTGTGCGAGAGTGTGTATGTTCCTGTTAATTGTCCGCTGCATCCAGGGTGTGATGTTAAGGTTTGAGTAGAGAATGGCCCTTGAGATAGTAAAAGGGTGGCCAGCAACTCTGTTAAGCCATCGCAAGAACCAGTACTCGATCCCAAGGACGGACTTATAATGTGAATCGGGAGCTGCTGAGGACCAGATTTGCGAGGCATACATTGCAATTGGCAGGACACACATTAAAATGTACTTGGTCGCTAGCTGAGGATCCCTAATTCCTACCAGTTCCTGCCTAGTAGGCCATAAAGCGGCGAATATTTTTGTCTTCATATGGGCGAAGTGTTGAGCAACGGTGAGTCTGTCATCCCACTTAAGACCCAGGTCCAGGTGAGAGTGCACTTTTACCACATTAGACCCGTTCACAGAGATCGAGATGTCATTTTTATTCTGCTTGCAAGTTATGGTCATTTGGGCAGACTTCTGCGCATTAATACGGAGCCCGATGCAATCCAGGTAGCTCTCAAATTCTCGGATTGTGCTATTTGCCATCTGGCAAATACTTTCTGCTGATTCTTGGTCTTTGGAAGTGATGAAGAATTTTACATCGTCAGCATATGTTATAAAATTGTAGTACCGTGCAAGAAACGGCTCCAGGGCGGCCGCGAAGAGAGTAGCCGAAAGAACTCCCCCTTGTGGCACTCCTCGCGAGATGGTAAAGCAAGATTGTAGCTTTTGGTGCTTAACAATAAGTTTCCTATGTTCTAGCAGGCTGGTTATTATAGTTAACAAATTTCCTCTTACATTAAAATAATTCTTTAAAATCGCAATGAGCGCTGGAATTGAGACGTTGTCGTAGGCTGCGGAGATATCCAAAAAAATAATATCGATTTGCTTTTTCTCATTTAGTGATTTCTGCACGCGAAAAAGGGTTTCCAGTAAGTTTGTTATTGTTGATCTACCCGAAATAACTGAGTGCAAATGCGGTGGTCTATGGCTGAAGCAGTGTTGATTGATGGTGGGAAGCAGTGCTTTTTCGAATACCTTCTGTAGGGTGCAGCTGACAGAAATTGGTCTGTAATCCTTAGCCAATTTTGGGTGTTTAATCTTTGGTATTGGGGTTACAATGTAATTTTTCCAGGCTTGCGGGAAAGCTCCTGACCTGATGATTTCCTGATAGATGTGCAGTAATAGATCTATTATAAATGGGCTACTTATCTTAAGGATGAACATTGGAAATTTGTCTGGTCCAACAGTGGCCTTATTGGGCAGATCGTTGATTGCTTTCATTACGCTCTCTTTGGTGATTTGTATTTCACTCAAAGGAGGTCTTTTTGGTTCCTCTATTGCCGAATGGTTTCGCTTGTTTAAATCTTTCAGGAATTCAAAAATTTTGTTACCATTATCAGTGTTCTCAATTAGATTCAGTCCATGCAGGTTACTGAAAGTGTTATTAGCCCATTCCTTGAAAATGCATTCGGTCATATTCTCTGTGCTATTTCTATTGCTAGTAATTCTTTTTGCTCTTTTTAGTTTATTATGAACAACACTGCAGTGTGCCTGTCTTTTTGCTTTGATGAAATGTGCTCTTTCTTTCTTATAACGAATGTGATCGGCAGGATGACCCGTTCTTTGCCATTTTCTATACAGTTTTTGTTTCCTTAGGAAACTTGCTTTCAGTTGTGGGTTAAACCATTCTTTTGTTCTCTCAGATATTTTGATTTCTTTTGCCGCTCCTTCCAATGCTGTTTGGTATAGCTTTTTAGTGATCATTTCTAAAGCTTCGTCTACTGGCTTTTCTTGCAGGTCATTCCAGTTGTAACTAGTCAGGTGACTGAGAATGACCTCTGCAATAATATACTTCACGGAGAAAAGATACTTACTTTGCTTTTCCCAGCTCGTGTGGTTACCCTGCATGTATTTGTGTATCTTCAGTGCTGCTTCTATTTCAATGGGATTGTGGTCCGACTTAAATTTTATGCAGTTTTGCGCTAGCCTTATGTCTAAGGAACTATGGTACAACAGGTCAAGTTGCTGCATTCCCCTTGTCACTGGTGTCGGAAGCTGCGTTAAGTGCAATGCACCCAATGTAGCATCCAGCTCTTTCTTGGCCTCCCTGTGTTTTTCTTGGCCTCCCAATGTAGCATCCAGCTCTTTCTTGGCCTCCCTGAAAAGGCAAATTAAAATCTCCCGCTATTATTGTGTCGACTGATGGCTTTGGATTTGCAGCAAGCCAAGCATAGAGTTCGTTTCTTGTCTCCTTTGAGTGCTCAGGTGGGAGGTATATGATGCATATCTGTATTTTCACGTGCTCTTTTGAAAAGGTAACGCAAATCCCTTCAAAATTATTTGAATTGGTTTTTCGTTCTCTTATAGACTGGTATTTATTTTGATAGCAAATTATAACTCCCCCTCCTCGCCTATCTGTTCTTCCGGTTCCCACACATTTGCAGTTTGCTGCCGCAGTTAGCCGATCTAACTGTTTTCCATTTCCCAACCAGGTTTCGATTAGGCAAATGAAATCCAGGTCCTCGTACATCATCATCATCGTTTGTAGGGTGTGGAGCTTATTTGAGATGCTCCTCACGTTTTGTACAAACAGGTGGATGTGATGTTCTGCATTCCCAGCTGGGGGTAGTTTTCTTGATTGCTATTGAGCCCGATTCCTTGCATCATTTTTAACCAGTGGTCTGGCCCATCTGTCTCTGTAGGGCTTGACTAAGGTACCTACTGGCCAGGCGCTTACGTCTTGTAGGCGAGTTGCTTTATCTGGTGGACAAGAGATTATAAAGGAGGAGTAAGCTGGGTGTCGTGTTTTCACCTGCTTTACTTCCACAGTTATCCCATGTTCGCCCTCACACATGGCTTTAATGTTTCTGGGCTGTGTTGTGGGTCCCAGCCTTGATACAAAAATTTGCTCTCTGGTTGCAATGTTGTACATTTCAGAAGTAATGTTGTACATTTCAGAAAACCGTTTGTTTGTTTCAGGTGTGTTACAGGAAGACACATTAATACTTTCTCTGTGAACTGGATCTCCAAATTCTGTTCACCTAAATATCGAAATGACATTCACACTCTGCATTGAAACTGATGGAGGCATTCTGTTGAACAAAAAGCAGTATATTCGGACCTATAAGAGTCTTTTGAAGACCTAACGAAGATCTTCAAACATTGCCGCGAAATGCCCATCCTCTTGGCCACATTCTGCTAATGGGTGTCTCGGAGGAGACACCCATTAGCGTGTCTCCTCCGAGACACCCAATAAACGGATAATAATTTTTAACAAATTTAATCGAAGTAGGAGGATGAGGGGAAGGAGGAAAGGCGGTTGCTCTTCGAAGAGCACGTTTTAAGAAGGTGACGAGTCGGATGCACCGGTTAAGACGCTGTTGGTGTTTCGTAAATTAGCGACAGAGGCGAAACCGGTCTGGAGGCTTTTCGTGACGGGCAGAGTGTTACGAAGTTCAATAATGCGCTCGCCGTTCTCGTCGTCAGCGTCAGTTCGTGTCCGAGGCCACTTCGGGGAACCACAACTGCTGAAGAGCGCATGCTCCGTAGTTCTTTCGAAGCAAGATTTGTGAATCACGCCAACCCCTCCCCCCTTTCCCCCCGCGCTGATGGAAATTTCATCAACATTACTCCGGCGACACTTCGTTCTGACAAAAGCACTCCGAGCTCCCAAATCTCGTATCGGGTCTCGTGGGATGGGTCGCTGTTGTTTCTCTCCCCAGTTTGCTTACTGCCTCGCGCCCGCGTTGCTCCCAAATGAAATGAAACTGCGATCCGAAGTCCTTTGCCGAAGCATCGAATGAACTGAAGTCCTCGCCATCCCTCTCCAAATTGCCGCGGGAGATGCGGACGCTGTTTAAGCCGCGCAAATGTCAAACGAACAGACGCCGGTCCAAATGGGTTCTGTCGAGGGTATGAAACTGAGAACATCGAGGAGGCTGCCGTCTTTGATCCCTGTAAGATCCATTCGGCAACCACCCATCGTCGTTACGAGGGCCATTTTTGCGTAAATTTGTCGCCAGACGGAGCTGCTATTCACATCTATTGGGGGATAAAGGGAATTGCATTTTGGGTTATTTCTGAAGGTTGCCGATGGCCGAAGATTTCCCTGTCTCCAGGATGATTACGGGCTAAATACAACTGCGCGTGCGTACGTTATTTTTTTTTATTCGAATCAATACAGCGTTCTTTCGTTTTTTTTTTTTTTTTTTTTTTTTTTAACAATTTTTTTTACAGATGAAGTTCGTGCATGTTGCGTATGACCTGGAAAACAAAGGACGCGTACTAATCGTTGGCACGAGTCGCTCTGAACAGATCTGCGTAACACAGACGCAAAAGTTGAAAGAAAAAAAGAATAAATTGTTGCTGGTTGGTGCATCGAGTATCCAAAGGGACAAAAAGTGAAGCTGAAACTGAAACAGGGTACTGTAGGTGCTTCCGACCTCACGTGCCGAGCTCAAACAACATCGAGCCTCCGCTGATAAGCTGGCTGTTTACTTTCTCCGATTAACCGCTTCGCTTCCATCATTGCGAAAGATGTCACCCCTTTCTGCATCGTCTTTACACATGCCCCCTCCGATTTCTTTGGCAGAGTCTTGGTTATTTGTAATCTCCTGTTTCCGATCTCCTCTGGCTTAAAATCCCATTCTGTGAAATCCACTTGTTGCCTCTCGTTCTCCCAACCCCACTAATCGCTTGGAACTCTTTCACTTCCTCTCTTTGAAATTCCACTTTCTCCACTCCGACAAACGTAAAGGTGCCATTTCAAGGTCACCCGAAACCTGTGTAAAATATTCATAAGTTACGGTTCCCGCTGACCACTGTGTAGATGAACTTCCTGAGCCTGTCTTCGCGTATGCAACGGCTTCGCTCGGTATTTAACAAATGGCAGTCACGAAGGTTGCTGGAATAGCTCGATGAGTCAAAGGAGGTATTTTCTGTACTTATTTTAATTCGGAACCCTTACTGTTCACCTGACACAAGTAGAGTTACAAACTCCACGAGTTCAGCTGTTTCTGAAACAGATGAACCTCTGCTTTCTTAGAACTGGTTGCGGTAGCTTACCGTAATTAACATCTGCAGGGAGTTGTAAGAAAACAGAGGTTAGGCTGTTTCAAAAACAGCTGAAACTGCAGTTTGTTACGCTCCTTGTACCGTCTTCGTGTCACTAATAAATATTAAAAACAACAATGGGCCCAGCACTGAACCTTGTGGGACTCCACTAATAACATTAGTACGTGAAAAACGGTATCCATCGATTCGCACTCTCCGTCTTCTCCCACTGATCACCCATAGCAGCAACCCTTTGTCCTCAGCAGCAGAAGCAGCTTGCCCTTAATGCCCCATTGCTCCAATTTGAACAGCAGTGAAAATCCGAGTGTCGAAATTGTTTTGTGCCTCCAGTTCCTTGGTCACTGCATCGCAGTAACCTATCAGATTGGTGAGACAAGATCGTCCCTTAACAAATCTGCACTTCGAAAAATAATACTCCAATTCTAAACAAAAATTACTTTTCCTGGAACAGAAGTTGTTGCTGTAGAGATATTTGGCGCATTGGCAACGTAGGCCATTTTGCGCAGTACTTAATCTGTCTGTTGCGCGTTTTCTGTTTTCTGGGCGGAAAACCAGAATTCCGGGAGAAAAACATTGCTACACTCGCTTGAGACCACTAACTCAGTCGCTTGGTGAAAATTCCTGGCGTCATGGCCGGGATTGAAACTCAGTGTGGAGAGGACGTGATTACACCAACGTACTACCCACGAGGACTGCGATAAAAGTAAAGCTAAGAAGTCTGTTATTACTTATGGTACGTTTAAAAATCTCTCTTTAGGACCGGGGGGGAACCATTCGCACATTTCCAGAACATAGTGACCTCCTTTGAATCTAAGGATGCTCTCATAATTATTTTAAAGTTAATCTTTACAGCTGTTAAGTAAATATAATTTTTCTAATTAATGCCATTATTTTAATTATTATTATTATTATTATTAAATCCGTTTAAAAGTAGCAAAAAGTGTTTGCTTTCACCCCTCCTACGCAGTCGATCGGCTAGAAGGGTGTACAAAAACGAAAGAATTGCAGTTATTTACAACATAAGAAGGGTGTGCAAAAATGCACGATTACAATTATTTCCAATATTTCCCCAGCTGCGTATATTTACAACATTGTTCACAAAATTCGATTATTGACAAGATTACAATCGAAGTATTGAGAGAGGCTCTTCTCACTCTGCACTGCTTTTGCTTTCGGAGTATTTCACAGGGTGGTCGCAGGCCAATCAATTGAGAAGGTTGTTTGGGAAGAAATTCTTCAGACAGCACAGGTTGGACAGTATACAGTGTAAAGGTAGGTAGGGGATGACATTACTGCGTCCAGCACGTGGAATAGAGATAAGACCTCGAAGACTGGGGGCGTCAATCACACCGGTAAGCATCTGAGAAAGAAGAAGAATATTCCTGGATGCAATGTGAACTCTCCAGGCAGTGATCTTTAGGTTGGTATATACATAACAGCCCTGGGATCAGATGGTGAATCCGTTTCTCGTAACCCTGTTCATCCATCGCATAACCCACTACTGGACTGCCAGGAATTTGTTTATTGACGACCAACGTTGGGGCAGAAGAGCAGATTGGTGATGCATACACGTGATCACAACAGGTTGTCGGCACCGCTGGACGTATTCCTCGACTACATCCACAATCCACTCAGTAACCCCGTCAGCTCTTGTCCAATCGCCCACATTCACGAGAAAGTTTTCGATTTCATGGTCAAGAAATGGGTCTGCAAAGTGAGGCCAGCCCTCATCCCAAGTCATGCCGAGGTCGATGTGAAACTTTATTTTCGTTATCTGCAATCTGTTGTGTCATTTTTGATTCTCTTTTTTGTCGAGCTGATTTTGATACGTTTAGTTCCAGACCCATTTGCAGGAGATAGGCTGTCGATCAGGACAGCCTTGTAAATATCGAAAATTTGCATAAATTGTACGCTGTGTATAAAATATGTATTTGTACACCCTCGTAGCCCACTGGCTGTTCAGGGGAGTGAACGTACGGTGAATAAACAGATGATAATAATATAATAATTGCAGCAAACGTTGCCCAGTCGTCTTACTTTAAACTTCGCTTCTACTTCCTTTTAGCTTATCTCAAGTCCCCCGATTCCCGTCTTAGGGCTGTGGCCGCCTCAAAATAATACGAATTCAGTTTTAAAAATTTCGTCACGCGTGAATGCGGATGCAAAATGTTTCCTTCCTTTTCGTGATCGGTGCTTTGATCATCGGTTAACCTTCCACAGGTATCGAGTTGTCGATGTCTTCCATCTGTGTCATCTCAAGCAAAGAACTTGCTGGAACAGAGTTCGCACCGTGTTAGAACACGCACGCTAGCCGGAATTGTGTGGATTTCTTTGTAATTGAATCCCGCTGCAGTCGCCCGGTGTTTTCCGTTTGTTTTTTCCGATTAATTTTGCCGGCGTAATCCCTCTTCAAGTCACGGCCAGAAGTGAGCGTCGCACAGGTGGCACTAATTGAGTTGAACCCCGCGATGCTCGTGCACACCACATCGCCATTAATTATTCAAAACTTAATCCTCTTCGGGGCCCCGCTAACACCTGTCGCTGCTGTTTCGCCGTCACCCGTCTGTTGCTACTGCTTCTGCGCACAGATGATCTTCCTCGCAGCCTGGTCACGTGGTTCGTATAGTCGTCAATCTACCGACATCCGGAGTCTTGCTTCTTCCCCCAATTGCACGTGTTCTTTAATTCTCTCTCTCTCTCTCTCTCTCTCTCTCTCTCTCTCTCTCTCTTTCAAAACTAATGCAACTACCCGTCGGACAGAACACAATTTTGGCTGAAGTTGCTTTTCTTGATATAATTTGAAGTGGCGGATGGCAAAATCGATTTCGCACGTAAAGTGCTTTTCCTGAGGTCCGAACTCAAATTCAACTTCAAAATCTGCCCCTCATTCAAACGCGAAAAGAGAGTTTCAAGACTCCGACTCGACAAGATCTGTTTTGGGTCACTTTAGATGGATCGTCATAAATTGTGGCCAATGTCAGTTTATCTCTGTCTCCTGGACGAGTGCTTCAGCCTGTCTCAATACTTACTTCTACAACTGCATCCAAGCGCCTCCGTAGCCAGGTGGGCAGGAGCAGCAGTGCGTAGCACATGCTTCTTGATTAGATGCATGCATGTCAAATACGGAGGATACGGAAAGGTCAGGGAATGACCACCGCATATCCCGGAGCAATATGGCCTTAGTTGCTAATGCTCCTAAAAACCAAATAACAAACAAACAACTGCATCTAAAAAGTGCCAAGTGCCCTGGTTCTACCTTCGCCCACAACGGCCCCATAACAGCTAGGCATTCGTGAAATGGTCACTAAAGTTCTGGATTCATCGGAATATTTTAGCCGTTATGTTGCGCAAATGTTTTATATTATTGATACTAGAATTTGGTTTCCACGCATGGAGTCTCCTTAGGATCATCTAGAAAAAATAATGGAGACACGAACTCGCAACAGTTGATAACTCTCAAAGACTAGATGTTGGAAGATCGCGGCTCCAACTGGTTAAGCTAATTACCACGCTGAAACTCTTTCTCCAACCATCTGAGATGCAGAGCAGCGATGCACTGCCGCCTAGATATCGCACGACGAAGGTACATCACCGAAGATACACATTGGCCGCTGGGAATTCTGCCCCAAATTCTGACAAGGTCCGATTCGGTACAAAATAAGTGTCGAGCACCAGTCGAGGACAAGAGCATGCGAGTTCCATACGGATTATCCTTCGCTACCAAGGTTTGAATCTCTTTGAATCAACTCGCCCGCGGCATGGCTGTTCGCGTCATTTGTTCCCTTTATACTTCCGGCGTGCATCGGCGCCATTTCCTGGTGCTCACCCGGCGCAACAACAAGAAGGAAGACTTCCTGGTGGAATCTGACCAAAATGATTTCTGAGACATTGCCGCAGATTCGCGCGTTCCTTGCTTCGGCTCCAAGGTTGCCACATTCTACTAACGAACGTCCCTTCAGTTCGCACTCTGCGACTGAGGCGACCAGAGACAGCGGAATCCTGATGGGACGATAAATGTTACGGCGATTGACTGCGAGACCAAAAGGTTGGAAAGGGGGGTGGGGAGTTTCATTAGCAACCGGATCATTTCTGCGAACATCTGCGAACGAGAGGCACGAGCTTTGTATTGTTCCCAAGTGGGCAGGGCTCTCCGGTGAGTTCGTTAAAAGGCGTCGACGCAATCCCGAGGACGAATTAATTGAATTTTATTACCCTCGGTGAAATGGGGAATGGTGGGGGGGAGATGACGTTGCAGCGTGCTGCCCATTAACGCCGCAGTTAGCTGAAAGCAGAAACAGAATGAAGGGATCGGGGGAGGGGGAGCGCAGTATGTTTTGTTTGGGACAAAGGTGTTTCTTTTCAAAGAGCGAAAGGGGTCCTTTATTGTCAATGCGTCGAACTCGATCTTTCAAAGATTCCAGGATGTTGTATACCTCGCGCTCGTTCATCATCCTGTTCTGGCTGGTTGGAGACTATCGAGCGAAAAACAGAGAGAGAGAGAGAGAGAGAGAGAGATTCCGTTAATAGTCTCTAAAAATAGCCTTTTTCTGTCGAAGGACAAATCTAATGAACTTCATCTTCTTCTATACTGCTGGAAATATACACAAGGGACAGAATACAGGAAAATCGGAAACCAGTTTTAAAAAATAACAATCATTCACGAGACAATTACACAAAGTTCTGAAAAGGTGCAAAGTCCGAATAACACCAACTTTAAAGATACACATCGCCTACTGTTGTTCTTGAAGAAGTGACAGGGAATTGGTATCACCTAGGATTAACGTTGCTCGTTCGGACAGGGTGGTTGAGAAAGTGGAGGGATTATTTGAAAGAACGAGATTCTTGACTGTGAAATAAAACGACTCTATGAAATCTTGTTCATGTAAGACTTCTCCACTGATGAGTGATGAATACATGAGCCTGGATAATTTAACTGTTTTATGGGACTTTAGGATGCCTACAATGCGTACAATTCTTTCCACTGGAAATAATGTGAGGACACTGAAAGGTACATTTGAAACACCTTTTCCTCTTCAAGTTTGCTTCAGAGCTGCAAATTTCCAACTGCAAAAGAGATCAATTGGATTTCTTCTCTACCAATTTTCCATTGGTGGCTAAAAAGCCTACAAAACTCTTTAAATCAGATCACAGTCTTCGTGGATTTTCTAAAGGAAACCAGTATCTTAAAGACACCGGTTTAGGACATTAAACAGAAGTTAAAATGGAGTTGAACAGCCCGACATGAATTCTGATTCACAATTGGGAATTATCGGTGAAAATTAATGATCCTCACGAAGCGACAGATTGTTTCCATCGAATCATCGATGAAGTAATACCTCGTACCATGCCATTCAACTACAGATTCAAATTATCCACGCCGGTTCTCGAAGGAACTTTTTTCTTTTAAGATTAATTGTATTTTGAAATTGGAAATGACGAGTTTCTGCGTTGAACTGCTTTGGGATTGTGTTCTGGTTTTCTGTACCTGCGTTTAAAGGCGGGTTCGATCGCTGCTTTGAAGCAAAAATAAATAAAATAATTTTGTCGAGTCGAAAGAAAAAGTTGAGACCCCCTTTGGGGGTCGTAACTCTTTTTTTCCTGGTGGTGGGAATTTGTGTGGGAAGAAAATGGCAGTTGACGGCGTGAAACTGTTTTACTTCGCCACACACACACACACACACACACACACACACACACACACACACACACACACACACACACACTCTTTCTAAATTTCCCTACGCCGGGTGTCTTCATCGTCTGTGCGAGTCATCGGGTTGCCGTCTTGCGCATTTCTCATTTGGATCTCTTCGAAGGTGAGCCACGGACAGTTCCGCTTCTTCAAACTGGGTCAGGCGTCAGTGACAACAGCGAGTTCGGGTTGGGAATAACCGAAATTAAAGATTTTTATTTTATTCCGCAGTCACGTGTCCCCGAAGTTGTCTCCGATGGTGTCGCTTCTCCGCAGTATTCCCGGACACTCCCGAAAAGATGTTTCTGCTTCGGTGACAAAGAACCCACACCCTGGCTGTCAGATATCAGAGGGAGGGTGTTCTCGGCCAGAAGTCGAAGGAATTCCGTTTTCAACCGAACTTACGCAACTCCAACGCACGAAGGATAATAAAAAGCCTCGAACGCAGTTTCCTCTGGCGATGCGATTATCCGATCCTCCGCTGGTGGAGTGAATCCACGAGGGCACACCGCCCTTCTCCGCTGCCGAGGGGATGCGGACATCAAAGAAATACGCCAAATACAATCGTGTCCTTTCGAAACAACCTCCGCCAACCCAGCGAGATCTCCGTGAAGTTTTTTGGCCGCACATCGTCAGCGAATCAAACGGTGGCAACGGCGTGACTGTGTACACCAGGCAACAAATAAAACTGCGCAACGAAGGGAGGTAACGTAAATATTGCGGGACACAAGCGACAAAAAAGTGCACATTCGGGGATTGCGCGCATTGGCAAGCCCACCTGGGTTCACCACGAAAAAGGAATCTCGCTCTGGTGACGAGGGTTGTTGCGAGAGATCGTTAACCCCAGGTGACATCGATCACTTCGTGAGTGAGGAAACATTTAAGCGTATTTTTGGTATTTGTTATGTTGGGGGTCTAACGGTTCCTGAGATTTCTCCCATCTCCGCGTATGTTCTCTGTATCGGACAAGCCAGAGATTTAAAAGTGTGTGGGATATGTAAAAGTGATCAAATCAGTAGTCTGGCAGGTCCTGCCACCTACTTTCCTGGGATTTCAGTGGCTAGGACCAAAATAAATAAAATATAAATTAGAAAAATAAATAGTCGCGAGGATGTTTTATTTCGAATTTGGGTTTTCGCTTTAGGAGCACTGTTTGGGGGTTTTACGCTGAAGGTCTTGATAAAGCCTAATTGGGTCGGGCAAGAATTTTGGTGTAGGGCTAATCGCTGTGTGAGATGACACATTTGGGTGGGGAGACAAAAAGGCTGGGAGGGGGAAATAGGAAGCAGAGGGGTACATTCGAACAAAGAGCTGAGCTAGCAACCACTTATCTCGACATAAATGCAGCCTTTGATGCCGTGTCGATCCCGGCCATACTCCTCCTACTTAAGGAGAAATTTCACATTCGAGGTGATATGCTGTACTTTTTGGAATCTTCTCTCTGTCACAGGGTACTTATTCGCCATCGGCAACAACACACCCTATCCTGCGACATTACTGCTGGAGTACCGCAGGGGGGTGTCATATCCGGTGTCCTGTTCACAGCTATCATCGTTCCCATTATTGCCTCAACGAATGGTCTCCCATGCTATGCCGATGACCTCAAACTACTGACTCAAATTAACCCCGGTGACAACCCCGTCCAGCTCAGCAACAGGATCAATTCCCAACTTAAGGATCTAGAATTGTACCTGGCAAACTTCAATCTAAAAATCAACCCACTGAAGTCTGCTCAGGTTATATTCTCCCTTAAATCCATGCCGACAGTGCTCAACGTTTCACTCGCTGGGGTACGAATACCAAACGTACCCTCGCACACAGACCTTGGCGTTCTGTTTGACCGAAAGATGTCCTTTGTCAACCAGATTGACAAAATCAGTACCAGATTTTGTCAATGTCCAACATCCTGTCACTGTTAAAAGCTACATGTCCTGCTACATGTCCAACATCCTGTCACTGTTAAAAGGTTCATCACCTCCACCGTCTACCCCGCCATTCTGTATAGTGCAGAAATATGGGCCTCTGCTGCACATACAAACCTCAAGCGGGTGTACACCGCTGAATACTGGTTACTGAAATGGGCCAATAACAAGCTTCGGCTACCTCCTGCTACCACAACCACCATGATGGCACGAGCACTCGACATCCCGAGGTTGAAGTTCCTGATCGTGGAAAAGAGGCTGGTCTTCACAGCCAAACTCATCACAGGCCAGATATCATCTCCAAATATTTGGAGATGATATCTGGAGATGGTACCAGCACTCGTGGCTCACCACAGCAGGCTTGTACTCACTGACAGATTTCTTCCCAAGCAGATGCTCCCCGTACTCAACAGTGTGGACGCCGACATCGACAGCATAATAAGTAAGAAGAAGGACAGACACAACTTTATCAAAGCCCTTGAACCTTGATATTTATTTATTTGTATTTCTTATGTATTTATTTCTGTATTTGTGTCTAACTCTGTTTTTATGCTGTATTTGTATTTCTGTTGCATTTGCGATCGGTATTTTGTAGTCTTTTTGTATGTTCGCTGTATTTTGTAGCCTTTTGTATTTGTATGCCGTACTTATCTTATCTAGATGTGAACCCCTGGCGCTCGTCGCCGTGATGCGATATTGTGCTGTAACTCTACTTCACAATAAAGATTTATTTATTTATTTATTTATTTAACAGGGAAAGTGACCCCAAGTTTTTCAGTGGGGCATGCCCGTGCCTCACCAGAGGGAAATAGGGTTGGCAAGGCGGAAGGGAGCGTGTGTCTCTCCCCCCCACCGGCGCCTCCGTAACCAGGTGGAAAGGAGCAGCACACGCTTCTTGATTAGACCGGGGTTCGAGCCCGTCACCACCAAATATGGAAGATGCAGAAAGGTCAGGGAATGACCACCGCATATCCCGCAGCAATATGGCTTTAGTTGCCAATGCTCCTAAAAACCATATAACAAACAAATAATAACAAACAACTCCCCCCACCAGGGATTAGAGTTTTAAAGAAATCTCGCAGGTGCGAGATTTGATAGCCAGATGGCACTCTAGTTCTGATGTCATTCTAGTTTCCATCATTTTCAGGAACTTCGTTGTGGCGCGATTGTATCAAGTCAGAGATGGTTGGCCGCAGGATTCTTGCTTTGGTCTCTCCCAGGAGGAGTAGCCCTGCGCAGGTCTCTTGAGTTTCAAATGGCGTGTCTATTTCTTCATGCTGAGATTTTATTCTTTTGCTCTTGCTTTGACTCTTCTGTGTCTCTCCTTTATTTTTACTTCGTCCATGACATTTGGTTTGTGATATATCTATTGGGCGTTATTGTCCTCCCGAGGATATCTTTAATATCTTTATTGCAGGCAGGGATTGGATACATGATTGCCTGATGCAATAATGCCCACAACAGCGACAATGCAAGAAGGGTTTAACATTAAATAACTAATACAAGAAAAATTATATAAAACATATATTAGGACATAAAACGTATTAATTGCATATTTTACATATAAAATTGATATTAACATGGAAATGAAAGAAAATGAAAAGCGATGAAAGGACGATGGCAGTCACTGGGTTGAAGATGAAAGCTGGTCAATGATGATGCGTCTTCTATCGGATTTGTTCTCTATGAACGTTTTGTAGTCCACATCTATCTCCTGGACGTAATGGAGCATCTCCATGGGCAGGAATCTATCCCCTATCTGAGCCTCCACGCCACAGACTGCAGAAAGGGAAGGGCTCTTAAGGGTTTAGGGGGGATCCTCAAATTGCACATCTGCCAAAAACTTGGCGTATTGACTTCACCCGCTATCATTTTAATTGACACGAGCAAGCGGAGGGCAAATATCCGTTTGGAGACTTTTCTGTAATTTAGAAGTTCGGTCATATCTGAAGTATGTATGAGTGGTGGCAGTTTATGCTTGAAGAGGGCCCACCGAAGAAGCCAGTACTCATCAGATGCAATGGTTTTTAATATCGTTTTCGTTGCCGACGCCCAGATTTCTGAACCGTAGGTGATGGCTGGCTGCAGAAACCGGTATATGTATTGGAGCGTGTACTTGGGCTCTGTGACATGAAGTGTTGTTTGGCAAGCCATCTTGCTCTGCAGACCTTTTAGGATACCCTCCGACTTTTAGGTAATCGGCAGTGTTCCTTTCTCTTTCGCCTCCCCACCCCTTTATTAATAAAGGGGCTGGGAGGCGAAAGAGAAAGGAAGGGGGGATGGCCACACGTAAACATTTTCACTCTGACCGCTTGCTGCCGCTAATTTCACCTTCAGAATTCACTGAGTTTTCTTTGTTGTTTTTCGAGAGATTTCTTCAATTGTAAGAATTCGTTTTGATCTTTTCAGGCAGCTTCCGGGAGGCGGCGAATCGTACGAAATGCCGACGCTGAAGTCCCTCAAGAACATTCCTCCGCCGGACCTCATTGGGTAAGTGTACATCGACTCTTGTTTCCGTTCAGTTTTGGCAGGTGCGCACCCAAGCCACCTCCTCGTTATTACTCTCGCCATATCTGCCGGAGTAAATCTGTTCACGTGCATGTGGGAGTGGTGGCAATTCTTGGGTGGTAGTTACCGAGCTTTTTAAAAAGATTTACTGAATTCAAAGCGATCCCAGGAACGATTAGAAAATGCACCCCCTGCCCCCTGTCGAGCTCAGAAGAGTGCTTAAAACTAATGCTTAATTTCGTCCGGCTCCTTTCACTCGTTGGTTGCGAAACTTTCCAAATTTGTTCGTTTGACACTAAACACTGTGCGCTTAGGGTCAAACGGCACCACGGGCTTTCCCGCACCTTTGCTTGGCCACGTGTGATCTGAACTGCGGGGCCTTAAAAGCAAAACTCGAAGAAACACAAAGCACAAAATACACGTTGAAAGAAGACCTCATCTGCGCCTGCAGATGCCAGACTCAAATGAACATCGCCCGAAACCCCTTTTAAACAGAACGCAAACTGAAATTGATGTACACAACAATCTCCAATGTATCCATTAATCTTGGTTTGGTGGCCTCCAAAGTTCCACAACATCATACACGCGCAAAAGTACTTTATTTAAAATGAATTTAGGAACGGAGTGCTGAAAGGTTTTCCTTTGCCAGCCCTACCTCATTCCAGAATTGGATGAGGACCACTGCATCCGATCTGCGAAACTATGAAAAGATCGTTATCTCAAAAATAGACATTCTTCGGTTTATTGCATTTTAGAATCATTTCCTTTCCATTTTAAGATAAATAATTAAAAATATTTCAATTTCAAAGTTTTTAATTTCAGCGTGTAGCGCAAAATCCCTTTTTTAAGTAATCCAAAGTGTAATTATAATCGAATATTGGAATAAATAAGATCTTTATTGTACAGTTCACCGGTACACGCAGGTACCACGACCATACAATACCCTTCACGGCACCATGCCAGGGGTTAACAAACGGCAGAGATAATAAAGGAATTGTAAAGATTAATTATAAGCAAATTATATAATAAAAAAAAAAAAAAAGTACTCATAGCAGATAACATTGACTTGAAAGGAAAACTAATACAAAATAACAAAAATAACAAATTGTGATAACAAAAGCTTTTCCTCAAGTCCAGTTTTCTGAGAGTCTCTTGCCCCGCCAAAACAATCTGAGATCAGTTGGTAGTTCTGGAGACCACGTGCAGATCTAGGATGATCCGTCTATACTTTTTATCATCTATGATTTTAAATAAGTCAGCATCCAGGGATTGAACCAGATGGAGCTTCTGATAAGGGAGGAACCGATCTTACAAATGTAGTCTCGAAGGAAGAGCAAGAAGCTTGGGAGTGGAGCGGAGACCTGGATGGGGAACCCGCCAGCACACGGTGTCCCAAACGTTGGGTGCTGAGACTCTCCCGGCAATCATTTTTACGGTGAAGATGAGTCTTCTCTCGTGCATTAATGCTGAAAACCTGGTTAAATTCAGCGCGTTCGCCATCGGTGTTGTCGCTGCTGTGGTGGGAGATGACACTTCCAGGTTGCCCACTTCAGGAGCCAGTATTCAGCGGCTTTTAATGGTTTAATTGTGGTGTCTGCAGCTGAGCCCCACAACTCTACTCCATACAGTACACTTCCAAAAATCATCATCCTGATATACATTTTTATCAGGTTTCTGTTGTGAATGTGTAGCAAGTGCTGCTTGGCAACCCACCGTTTCTTGTTGAATTTAGCACAGAGTTCTTCTGTATGGTGATGGAATCGTAATTTTCTGTCGAAGATTACACCCAGATCTCTTTGCTTTTCAACGCAGGGGATCGGGACTCCGTCAATCGCAGGCTGAATTATGGTTGGTATGGGTTTAAGAGAGAATACCATGATGGCAGATTTCTCAGGGTTCACTTGCAGGTCAAAATTCTTGAGGTACTGCTGTACTTCTGATAAGGTCTTGTTGATGGTTACTGTGGCGTTTTTGGCTTCATCGGTCAAATTTATTTTTGTGAAGATCTTTAAATCATCTGCATATGATATCATATCTGTTCTATTGTGTATTAGTGGGTAGATGATAGCAGTGAAAAGAATTCCGGACAGGACTCCTCCTTGTGGAACGCCTGCTTGTATTTGTCTAGTATACCTTTGCTCTCCTATGTACATTTGGATGATTCTATTCTGAAGAAGGGATGTCAGAAACTTCAATACTGGGCCTGTGATGTGATAGTAATTTCGAAGGAGTTTGAGCAAGGCTGGGATGGGAACACTATCGAACGCAGCTTGTAAATCAAGATATGTTATTGCCATTTCTTCTTTCTCCTCAAATGATCCAAGGATTGCATTAGTAGTCATAATCAGGTTACTAACTGTTGATCTGTTTTGCAACGAATAATGAATTTGCTGGGGCCTGTGCGGGAGAATGTGCGTGGTAAGTGTTTTCAGTACTGTTTTTTCCAGTAATTTCAATAGACACGAGGAACGAGAGATGGGTCGAAAGTGCCTGGCTTCAGTTGGCTGGGAAACTTTTGGGAGTGGCCTAACAGAATATAAAATTCCATATTGGAGGGAAAAATTCTCCTTTTAATATGCTATTGAAAATTATTAGGAGGGGATCACTTAGAAATGGACTCAAACATTTAATGATAAAATGTGGTACTTTATCGATTCCCGCTGTACCAGTTGCAGGCTTATTAATCTTATTAATCGCAGATTAAACTTATTAATCGCAGATAAAAGGTCTTGTCTTGTTAATTGAATGGTTTCAAGTGCATCTCTGGGCACATCATCATCAGACATGGGAATATCACTGGGCCCATGTTGGTTTTGCTGAACTCGTGCAATAAAGTCCATCCACCTTTCAGGATCAAACTGTGGAGGGAGTTCACAGTATTTCTGTCGGTATGATGGACAGCCCTTATGAAGTGTGGTTTCAATGTGATGTTTTATGGCTTGAGACTTGAGGCGGTTGAAGCTTGCTCGTCCTTTGGAGTACGCAATTCGGTCCGGAGCTAGTCCTGTCATTTTCCACTGTTTTTACAGTTCCTGTTTAAGCTTAAAACTGTTGCTCAGCTCAGGAGTCCACCATCCTCTCGTACGTTCAGAGATCCTTATTTTCTTTGAGGCTGCATAATTAGAAATTGTGATGAGCCAGCGAGTTAAAACGTCTAAGGCAAGTTGATTATCACATTGCTCAAGTGCATTCCAAGGAATTGCAGTGGCTGCTTCTAGACATTTAGTAATGTTGAGTAATTTTGGGCTCGTTATTATCTTGGTGTGGACCTGAGTCGAGACGTTGTAATTTGGAGTCGGAAAATATAAGTTAATTAAAATTGGCATGTGATCAGATTGAAAAGCTATTTCTGTTGTAGAATCAAGTTCACAATTGCTCGATGATAGCACAAGATCAAGATGGTGATCACCTCTGGTCGGGAGATTATTAATCAGATGGATTCCTAATGGGTGAAGGTTATTTAGCAATCTGGACTGAAGATGAACAAGTTGAGGGGAAAAGTTAGTCTCCACAGATAACATGCCTTGCTGAGTGATGGAGCCCATGAATGAGCCAATTAGTTATCTCGTCGACGGTTTCAGCATCGGGTCCTGGAGGGGTGCAAAATCAATGCGAACTGCAAAAATCAATGCGAACAGATTTAAATTCGCATGACACAATTAGCCCTTCGAACTTTGTGGACTGACTTTTATAATTCTTAGTAATAAGTATGTGCGGTGTTTTGTAGAAGAGTGTGTATATTTATTTTGTGTATATTTATTTATTATTACCATAAAGTGTAGACAACAGGCAAGCGCCCAGTTAAAGTGTATAAGAGAGAGAGATTAGAATACATGAAGATACAAAGTTGTACAAAAACAAATAAATAAATAGAAAAATAACGCACAATTACAATGAAAGTTCTATTCAGACTGTAAAAGTCCAATTCAAGGAAATCAAGGGAATTCATAACATCATTAGCCCAGTATCCTGAAAGGAATCTCAGAAAGCAGGCAGCAGCAGGAAACAACACACACACACACACACACACACACACACACACACACACACACACACACACACACACACACACACACACACACACACACACACACACACACACACACACACACGGTTCACCGAGTTGCCAAAGATTGAAGATTGAAGTAATAGCAGAGATTCGGGTAGAAAATACGGTCGTAAAACATGGGATTACATCTGGAAAGATCTGCAAGGATTATATTTGTATTCCTCTTAGGAGAAAATAAAGATAATAATAATAATAATAATAATAATTTGCTGTATGAAATATGTGTAGTGTTGTTTCCATATAGGAGAAGTAAACTCCAGTTTAGGGAGTACACTTGCTTTCAATAGGAGCATAGATAATTGAGGCTCTAAATGTGTAGGTCTGACTTTTGATAAAGCTAATGTTTTTTCGCTCGATATAAATATAATCCTGATATGTTTCTCAAACCCGCATCCAGCTGTAAAGGTAAGTCCAACACCTTTAACTTCGGAAACTTGGTAATCGGAATATCACAGTTTTCCTGGAACCGGCAAATGAAATTGAGATACATTTGCTACGATTAACCTCCAAACCATTTAAAGCAACCCAATTAGCAAAAGAGTTAAAAACAGCTTGAAGATTGTCGCCATCTTCAAATACAACCGGTTGAAACAGTGTAGTCGG
The DNA here is from genome assembly GCF_048544385.1 of Mastigoproctus giganteus. Taxonomy (NCBI): domain Eukaryota; kingdom Metazoa; phylum Arthropoda; class Arachnida; order Uropygi; family Thelyphonidae; genus Mastigoproctus; species Mastigoproctus giganteus. The sequence continues at coordinate 231,524,546 of NC_143584.1, forward strand.
TTCCTACCTGCCCAGGCACTCCCCAAAATTCAGGCATTGCTCCGTCTTGGAGTCGACCTTCAGAAATTGGCTACCGACTACAAATACCGTCACATGCTCCTCGAGTGGATTACATCAGTGGAACTGGGATAATTTCCTCCATATGACGTTCAAGTCCTCATATTTTCATTATTATAATTTCATTTTTACCTGTGTAATTGTGGTAACTAATAATTTCCATGTAACAGTAAAAAACGTTATTGCCAATTAATTTCATTTATAATGTAAAACTCCTGGCCATGTCGCCGTGATGAGAATTATTGTCTCTAGTACATGTCCTGTACTTATCAGGATTAATAATTATTTATTTATCTGCTTGACTGTTGATCCGTGAGTAAATTCTCACGTCATCTGCAATCATTAAATCTTAATCCCCCCCCTGTACAAATTGCGGTAGATAATTGACAAAGATGGTGAATAAAAGAGGTCCAAGGGATGATCCTTGTCGCAGTCCTTTAGATGGAATAAATTCCCTTGAAATTTCCTGTCCGATGATCGCCCTATGTTTTCGATATGAAATGCAACTCACCATCCAGGATAGAAGACTGTCAAGTATTCCGTGGTGGCTTAGTTTTTTAACAAGTTCGTTGTGCGGGACACTATCAAAAGCCTTCGTTAGATCACTGTGGATTACGTCAACCCGACCTCCCATATTGACGGTGTTTAGAACCTGCTGGCAGATAGTGAAAAGGTTGGCGGTGGTAGAGCAGCCCCTCGTAAAGTCATGTCGACGGTCTCAGATGAAGTGCTGAAAACATTCCATTAATGGGTTGTGAATGATATTGTCAAAAATTCAGTCTGCGCGGGTAGCACAGTGGTATCGTCACCGTTCTTCCCACACCGGGTGGAAAAGGCCTGGGTTCGAATCCCCGTCGATGACGCGAGGAACTTTAATGGGTTTTTTTCACTCCGTGGCTGAGTTAGTTGGTCTCAGGCGTAGACAGCAAGGTTTTTCTCCCCAGTAAGTGGGGTTTTTTCGTCCAGCAAAACAGGCAAATCGACCATAGAACATACGCAATTTACAGACACAAATACGGGTTAATGTATTTAATTACGGGCAACCCTAAAATAATATTTTTTTTTTTTTGTCAAAAATTCACTCCGTGGCTGAGTTAGTCGGTCTCAGGCGTGGACAGCAAGGCTTCCCCCCAGAAACTGGGCTTTTTCGTGCAGCAAAACAGACAAATCGACCATGGAACACACGCAATTAACAGACATAAGACACACAGCGCGGCAGTTGAATTTAATTGTTTGGGCGTAGCCTAAAAATAACAATTTGGTTTCTGTGTCAAGAATACTTTGCCAGTGACTTCAGAAAGCAGATGGAACTGAAATTCTGCAGAGAATGAGTTGCGCTGTTTTTTGGGACAGGAATCACATTCACTGTTTTGAAGTGTGATGTTAAATACTGGTCTTAATTGAATGTAAGCAATTGGACGATACAATGAATGCTTTAAACATGATCCAATTGAAAACACCAGCAACAAGAGGAACTCAGTGCCTAGATCTCATATACTACAATACCCCAGATATAAGTATAGTATCTTATGTAGGACGGCACCTGAACGAAAGTTTATCTCCGTTCATCTGAACGAAAGTTCATCCCCAGATATAAAGTTGAGGAACAGCTACATGAAATTCACTTCGGATCACCAACTGCTCACGTGTGAAGCCACTTTAAGAAGAATCCGGGACATCCGCCAAACTGGTCTGCATCCAAAACGCGATACAAAGATAATTTTCTCATCAAAATATATTAAAAGTGACGTCATTCTGAAACATCTGATGGCATATAATTGGCAAAACCAATGCCTTTTGGGCACTGATGATGCCTTATCAGCGCTCTCACAATCACTCATGCATATGGCTGAAGAAGGAGCATCTAAGGAAATTAAATTATCAGACAGGGAAAAGCCCTGGTTCAACTCACAGTTGAAAGCAATCTTCAAAAATAAGCAAAAATTGTTCAGGAAATGGAAAAGAACTGGGCATCCAGAGGACCACACCCGGTACAAACATGAAAGAGCACGGTTCATGAAGGAGAAGAAACGGGCACATATAGATATGGCAAAAGCAAAACTAAAAAAAGGCAAAAGAATTGTCAGCAAAAAGAGCCTTGCGCATAAAATGACTGAGACATCCTTTAAGGAATGGACCGAATCCACTTTCGGAAAACCCCTCAAGGAAAACAAAATTGACAGCGAAGCAAACAGTAACAGGATACAAGATGTAATTATTATTATTATTATTATTATTATTATTATTATTATTATTATTATCTGTTTATTTCCATAAGGAAACCACCCCGGGACGGCGAAGTGCCAGGAGGGTGCTAAATACATATCAGGGTACGAGATACTACGTGCAGTGGGTTACATATACTGAACACGTAGTCTCGTCCCGAAATATTATATACACATTTTATGTTTAATACATACAGTATTTACACATTAATGATTCTGTACATACATTATACAACTCATATATTTACAATTCACTAATAATTCCATCTATAAATTACATATTAACATACCTGTTACAGAAGGTATATTTTCCCAGTCAACAAATTATTATTGTTCTGAAAGCAGAAAGTTTCTCTTTTACTCTAAATTCTTTGGTACTTTGCAGCCGATTCGTATTTTGGTAAGTCTATACGAATCCTGGAAGATCTCTTTCCGGAATGTTGCATCCTCACACAGTTTTTCGGCATCTATGTGTAGTGAGTTAAATATTCTCGCTGCATTTGATGGGAAGAATCTTTGCAGGCTACTAAGATTGTTCAGGACTGAACGCAGTGGATTATTTACTTCTCCGCAACGTCTAGCAGTGGCACGCGGTTTAACTAGAATATTATCCAGGACTGGAGCATCTACTCTGCCTGTGAGCATTTGTGCAAGAGTGTGTATGTTCCTGTTAATTGTCCGCTGCATCCAGGGTGTGATGTTGAGGTTTGAGTAGAGAATGGCCCTTGAGATAGTAAAAGGGTGGCCAGCAACTCTGTTAAGCCATCGCAAGAACCAGTACTCGATCCCAAGGACGGACTTATAATGTGAATCTGGAGCTGAAGACCAGATTTGCGAGGCATACATTGCAATTGGCAGGACACACATTAAAATGTACTTGGTCGCTAGCTAAGGATCCCTAATTCCTACCAGTTCCTGTCTAGTAGCCCATAAAGCGGCGAATATTTTTGTCTTCATATGGGCGAAGTGTTGAGCAAAGGTGAGTCTGTCATCCCACTATAGACCCAGGTCCAGGTGAGAGTGCACTTTTTCCACACTAGACCCGTTCACAGAGATCGAGATGTCATTTTTATTCTGCTTGTAAGTTATGGTCATTTGGGCAGACTTCTGCGCATTAATACGGAGCCCGATGCAATCCAGGTAGCTCTCAAATTCTCGGATTGTGCTATTTGCCATCTGACAAATACCTTCTGCTGATTCGTGGTCTTTGGAAGTGATGAAGAATTTTACATCGTCAGCATTTGTTATAAAATTATAGTACCGTGCAAGAAACGGCTCCAGGGCGGCCGCGAAGAGAGTAGCCGAAAGAACTCCCCCTTGTGGCACTCCTCGCGAGATGGTAAAGCAAGATTGTAGCTTTTGGTGCTTAACAATAAGTTTTCTATGTTCTAGCAGGCTGGTTATTATAGTTAACAAATTTCCTCTTACATTAAAATAATTCTTTAAAATCGCAATGAGCGCTGGAATTGAGACGTTGTCGTAGGCTGCGGAGATATCCAAAAAAATAATATCAATTTGCTTTTTCGCATTTAGTGCTTTCTGCACGCGAAAAAGGGTTTCCAGTAAGTTTGTTATTGTTGATCTACCCGAAATAACTGAGTGCAAATGTGGTGGTCTATGGCTGAAGCAGTGTTTTTTTCGAATACCTTCTGTAGGGTGCAACTGACAGAAATTGGTCTGTAATCCTTAGCCAATTTTGGGTGTTTAATCTTTGGTATTGGGGTTACAATGTAATTTTTCCAGGCTTGCGGGAAAGCTCCTGACCTAATGATTTCCTGATAGATGTGCAGTAATAGATCTATTATAAATGGGCTACTTATTTTAAGGATGAACATTGGAAATTTGTCTGGTCCAACAGTGGCCTTATTGGGCAGATCGTTGATTGCTTTCATTACGCTCTCTTTGGTGATTTGTATTTCACTCAAAGGAGGTCTTGTTGGTTCCTCTATTGCCGAATAGTGTCGCTTGTTTAAATCTTTCAGGAATTCAAAAATTTTGTTACCCTTATCAGTGTTCTCAATTTGATTCAGTCCATGCAAGTTACTAAAAGTGTTATTAGCCCATTCCTTGAAAATGCATTCGGTCATATTCTCTGTGCTATTTCTATTGCTAGTAATTCTTTTTGCTCTCTTTTAGTTTATTATGAACAACACTGCAGTGTGCCTGTCATTTTGCTTTGATGAAATGTGCTCTTTCTTTCTTATAACGAATGTGATCGGCGGGATGACCCGTTCTTTGCCATTTTCTATACAGTTTTTGCTTCCTGAGGAAATTTGCTTTCAGTTGTGGGTTAAACCATTCTTTTGTTCTCTCAGATATTTTCATTTCTTTTGCTGCTCCTTCCAATGCTGTTTGGTATAGCGTTTTAGTGATCATTTCTAAAGCTTCATCTACTGGCTTTTCTTGCAGATCCTCCCAGTTGTAACTAGTCAGATGACTGAGAATGACTTCTGCAATAATATACTTCACGGAGAAAAGATACTTACTTTGCTTTTCCCAGTTCGTGTGGTTACCCTGCATGCATTTGTGTATCTTCAGTGCTGCTTCTATTTCAATGGGATTGTGGTCCGACTTAAATGTTATGCAGTTTTGCGCTAGCCTTATGTCTAAGGAACTATGATACAACAGGTCAAGTTGCTGCAATCCCCTTGTCACTGGTGTCGGAAGCTGCGTTAAGTGCAATGCACCCAATGTCGCATCCAGCTCTTTCTTGGCCTCCCTGTGTTTCGGAAGAGGCAAATTAAAATCTCCCGCTATTATTGTGTCGACTGATGGCTTTAGATTTGCAGCAAGCCAAGAATAGAGTTCGTTTCTTGTCTCCTTTGTGTGCTCAGGTGGGAGGTATATGATGCATATCTGTATTTTCACGTGCTCTTTTGAAAAGGTAACGCAAATCCCTTCAAAATTATTTGAATTGGTTTTTCGTTCTCTTATAGGCTGGTATTTATTTTGATAGCAAATTATAACTCCTCCTCCTCGCCTATCTGTTCTTCCGGTTCCCACACATTTGCAGTTTGCTGCCGCAGTTAGCCGATCTAACTGTTTTCCATTTCCCAACCAGGTTTCGATTAGGCAAATGAAATCCAGGTCCCCGTACATCATCATCGTTTGTAGGGTGTGGAGCTTATTTGAGATGCTCCTCACGTTTTGTGCAAACAGGTGGATGTGATGTTCTGCATCCCCAGCTGGGGGTAGTTTTCTTGATTGCTATTGAGCCCGATTCCTTGCATCATTTTTAACCAGTGGTCTGGCCCATCTGTCTCTGTAGGGCTTGACTAAGGTACCTACTGGCCAGGCGCTTACGTCTTGTAGGCGAGTTGCTTTGTCTGGTGGACAAGAGATTATAAAGGAGGAGTAAGCTGGGTGTCGTGTTTTCACTGGCTTTACTTCCACAGTTATCCCATGTTCGCCCTCACACATGGCTTTAATGTTTCTGGGCTGTGTTGTGGGCCCCAGCCTTGATACAAAAATTTGCTCTCTGGTTGCAACGGAAGTAATATTGTACATTTCAGAAAACCGTTTGTTTGTTTCAGGTGTGTTACAGGAAGACACATTAATAATTTCTCTGTGAACTGGATTACGTCGTCGGCTGTCCTCGGCGAGAGTAGGCATGAAATTTTGGGATGGGCGGGTTTTTCTACCCTCAAAAGTGTTATGCTTTTTAGGTAGCATAGTGATGTGCGCATAAGTGAGTGGGTTTGCAGGAACATGATTTGAGGGGGAAGATGTAACTCTGGAGTTCGTACTCTTGGAATACATGCATGCTCCAATCATTTCAGTTGATTCCTGTTGTCCTAATATTTCTGAGACTTCTTTATTTTGGTTTCGACTTTTCCTAGTGGAATGTGTGGAGCCATTTCCTTGTGCTGCCCCTAAAGTTTCACTGGATTTGGTGCTATTGCTTGCGAGGTCCTGCTGCAAACAGGGGTTTAAGGAATCTATCAATAGTAATCGGATTGTCACTTACAATGAACATGTAAAAGAAATGAGTATTAGCAGAGAGAACTTAAAAAGTGCAATCAACAGCCTCCTAAATAAAGCAACGATTGGGCCAGATAATTTCCCACTATTTATGATCAAAATCTGTAGCTGTTACATCATTGATGTTCTACTACACATATTCCAGAGAATTTTGATGGAGGAGAACTTCCCGAAGCTGTGGAAAAGCAATATTGTAAAACCTATCCCAAAAATAAAAAACCCAAAATCTGTAAAAGACTTCAGACCAATCGCTATCGGATGCTCATTGCAAAAAATCTTAAAAAAACAATCCTGCACACCATTATCGCGCATTGCTTCAAGGACAGGCCAGAACACCTGCACTCAGTACTTCCACAGAGATCGACCATCACCAACCTCATGGGGACACTGCTAAGGATCCAGCAAGCACTAAACAGCAAGCAGCAGGTGGACGTAGTCTTTTTAGATGTGGCATCCGCCTATGATAACATATCCATCCCAGCTCTCATAGTCATTCTGCGGGACTACTTTCACATTGCAGGAAATGTCCTCCATTTATTAAAGAGCACTCTTCGGCGCAGACAAATTGCGGTGACAAACGAAAACATGTGCGCAACGTATGAGGTTGATAAAGGTGTCCCGCAGGGAGGAGTATTGTCTGCCACACCTTTTGCCAAAGCCCTCGAACCCTTCTTAGCCCAGAATAAGAAGCACTTCATCACATACGTCGATGATATAAAATTTTTTATTACCTCAGGAGATCAGAAATCAGCTGACTACCACAACCAAATGGCTAATACTAAAATAAAAGAACTTCAAGAGTATCTTGATTGTATCGGACTGCAGTTGAACGAAAAAAAGACGGCACAAATGACTTTCACAAATAAAATAAAGCCAAACAAAATGGAAATATTTGTGAACGGCATCCTCGTCCAAAAGGCACAGTCACACGTTGATCTTGGTCTCAAGTGGGATGAAGGCCTGACCTTCCGCCCGCACTTCGCATACATCCGTAACAAAACATACGCGGCGCTTTGGGCAACCAGGCAGGAGCTCACCGGTATTAGAGACCCCGGTCTGATGAAGCAATACATCAACAGATGTGTTACTCCTATTCCCCTATACGCGGCACAAATCTTTCTAGGACTCGAATACTGGCTCTTGAGATGGCTGAACAGAATTTCAGCTAAACCTTTTACCATCTCAAGAGCTATACTATACTCCAATTTAGAGGTTACACCCTGGAGACAAATAATCACGTCAAGGAACATAATGACCCTCGCTTAGCTTTTAACGGGACGACTGGACGCACCGAAAGCCCGAGAGTGGATAATCACCCCACGAGAAAAACCAAGAAGAGTTGCAGATAAGAAACCACAACTGAAATCGGCATTTATCCAGTTAGATAGCCTCGGAAGATTCTTTCCAGCAAACACCATCCAGCTATTCAACAACCTCAATCGATATGCATCATGAAAAGCTCTGCAATTGCAAATCCTACAGAAAGGAAGTTCTCGAAAACTCTTACTCGCAAATACAGATGAAAGGATACAGTTTCAGCACCTTGTTCGGCCAGGCACGAGCCACTGGGCTTTAGGAAACCCGACCTCATCAAGAAATAGGTGTCAGGATTGTCCTACCTACCCCACTCTAATCCACACAGAAGAAGACGACTGCGGGAAAATTGAACTTTCAAATTTTTATTTTGCTGTATCGCTGTCATTCGTGTTGTTTCAAATGCTGTACGTTGTTTGGCTGTAAATATTTGTGTTTATGTAAATATGGCGAAACTCCCATTTGTGTGTGTGTTTAAGCAGAAGGTATGCTTCAATTTTCATGATATTATGTTCTTACCAGTTTACGGTAGTAAAAGCCTTTGCGAGTAATCAATAACTCAATTATTCTATATTGCAGATAATTATAAATCAGATATTATGTATTTCATGTATTTTATAACTGTAACATATTTGTATGTTTTGTAACATAGTTGTATATGTATGATCACCCCGTAGCCAGTGGCTGCAACCGGGTGTTCTCCTAAGAGAAATAAACTGATGATAATAATAATAAAAAAAATATATATTTAAGTTGTGGAAAGCATTTCTTCACTAAAATAAGTTGGAACCATGTCTGGGCCAGCAGAAATATCTTTTCTTAGTCTCCGAAACGCTTGAGCGAGATCGTCTCTGTCCACAGAGAGATTATGAAGTGTGTTGATAAGTTGAAGCAACCGTATCTGTAGCTTTCTCGGAAAATGAGGAGAAAAAAAAAGACCCGCTTTAATTTTGTCACAGGCTTTGCCATCGGTATCTAAAGTCTTGGTTCCTGCCGAGCAGCCATTGGAGTGCTTAAAAGCATCTTCCACAATGGCTTCCGATCCCCGTGATTAAGATTCACCGTGAAACTGCGTTGAACTGATTGAAGACTACGAGCGTGCTGCTTTCTGATCGTCCTTTTTAGGTCGCTTCTGTGTTCCTTGAACAGATCACAGGACACACTGGAATGGAGCGAATCCTGTTGCGCAAATAAAATAAATGAAAATTTATATAAAATTTTCCGCCGCCAATGATCGTGTATTGAACTCCCTCGCCGGCAGTCCGTACAGCGGGTGAACCCACGGTGAATGCGTGAATATTTTTTATTAGTTGGGCTCATCCTTTTTGAGCACCACACGTAATCGAGAATGGTGTGCGCTGGAGGAAGGAAATGGCAAAAATGTCGTGGGTTGCTTAAAAAGCACAATGGTGGATGTTGCCGGAGACACGCAGAGAAGAAATATCGATGGGGCACAAGAACGGTAGAAGGCGCATGCGCCAAGAGAAGGAAGATTGAAGAGTCTGGAGGCTCTCAATGGTGGGGAGAGGTGTTTTTCATCACTCGAAAAGTCAGACGGATTCATGTATGCGCAGTCATTTCCTTTGGGGGAGAGCGGAAGACGAACACGTCAGTCAGCATCACGGCAACCTCCGCCTCGCCCTCGCCATTGGCTGCGCTGATGCGGCAACACACCGTGCTTCGGATGCTGCGCTGGACGATCGATGCGTGGAGAGCGGAGTTAATTAACTTGTCGTCAAACACACGGCGATCCCTCAGGGACACTTGTTAGGGGGAGGGGGTTGCTTCGACGGGGTTTAATCGAAGATTCCAATCGCAGCGTTCCAAACATGACAGCCGTGACGACACTTGGACACGGGGATCGTCACCGTGTACTCGCAGGAATGCCATCCCCGTGCGAAACACAACCGCCCTCATCACTCACGACAGCTACGAACTGGAATATTTCTGCAGACCCACGACAACGATGCAAATCGGGTCACAGATAGTGACGAGGCCGTCCTCTCCGAGACCTTTACGGCTCCATCAGCGAGTTAATTGATTCCGCACTGCATGAACAGGACCGGGAGGTGTGGTGGCCACGGAATGCTTGGGAAGGGATATTCTGAAATGGAGGAAGACGGCTAGAGTGTAGGATGGTTGCACGGACGGCATCGGAGGGTTGGGATATGCTGACCTTTGTGAACGTGGGACAGTAAGCAACCGCTGTGCGTTGCGAATAACCCCACCAATGCAGGTCGAAACAGAGGAAGGAAACACCCCCATCATTGTAGGAATTATTAAACGCAGTGGAGAGAGAAAAAATATCCCGAATGAAACGAAGGTGTACTCCCACACGCACCTGTCAGGGGATGCCCAATTCAATCTGGAAATGAAAATGGTTCAAAAATGCGACATGGAACTGTTTGATTTAGTGCATGCACACAAAAACATAGTCATCATGTGCTCTAAGTGGCCCATCCGCATTCAGAATGAATGCGGATGGGCCACTTAGAGCACATGGTGACTATGCACGGAGAGAAGTGATACCTGAGTGAAAAGCCGTTAGTGATCCAGTGTGTGGTGGGTTCAAGGCCACGAAAGCAGAAGGATCTTTTGCTTGCATCCAGCTGAAATTGTTGCCGCTAGCAATTTTAAGGACATGCATTAAAAGGGATGATCGAAGCATCTCGAACAAAATCGAGATATTTCACAATGCTTTTTGGGAAGAGGAGAGGGCATCTCCACAGATGTGGAATTTGGTTGCCACCGATTTTACCAAGCATCATCGGTAATTCCTTAAGATACAGGACGGATCACCCATTATACTTTAGGAAAAGTACTTTTGTTCTCCAACAACCGAGATAAAATACAGCCAGACACAAAGCATCGATCGTTCCCATGACGAAATTACACAATGCCAAAGGGACCTCAAACCATCTCTCAAATACAACCAAAATCGACCAGAGAACGAGAAATAAACAGATATTAATAATAATAATAATAACGCACGCAATTTACAGAGAGTATACACGGAGCAACGTGGCCTTAGTGTCTGATGGTCCTAAAACCCTACAACAGCAACATGTGTGGCATTTGACTTAATCGATCGTAACTGATTAAAAATTAAAATATAAATATGGCGCAAGCGCAACATTATTAGATTGGACAATGGACTACGTCACCAGTTGGTTGTATAAAATCTTTACACATTCCTTAGAGGAGAAGCCCCATCATTGGGACCACTTCCATTCGATATCAGCGATTTTTCTGTAAGTTGTTCTCGTGATGAAGCGAGACTCGTAATCAACGCAGACAACAAACTTACACTTTGTATCCGTTACGCTTGTACGAAACGAGTGAGTAATGTACAAGGGTCGCCCCCCCCCGACCACTCTTCTATCTGTAAATTACGAACCCTTCTATGGAGATGTGTGGAGGACCGATTCACGAGGGATCTGTTTGGGCGTTAACATTTTCGTTGTTCTGTAGGGGGTGTATCCTGTAACATATTTCGGGGCGAGACTGCGCGTTGAGTACATGTAGCCCACTGCCAGTAGTATCTCGTGTTGCGATATGATTAGCACCCTCCTGGTACTTTGCCGTCCAGGGGTGGTTTCCTTTTCTGGGAAAAACTGACGACAATAATATTAATAATGTGGGACTCACTTCGGCGATGGATTCAGCCCCTGAAAACAGTTTGAAAAGTTCGGGTAAACCTAGGTTTCATTTCGCCTTGTTTCCGAATCGCAGCCATTTTGGTGCTCCAGCAATTCTTTCCACAAACTGAGGTGGCGCAGCTGGTTCCATTCACCAGTTTACAAACAACGCTCGATATCTCATAGGGGGGGGGGGCCTCGCTGTACTTACGCGGCCGAGGTCCCGTAGTAATCTTTGAATGGTTTCAGTTCGTTCTCTTGAAAACGACAGCCGCATTTGCAGTTTGTTGTCAACATTTTCATTCTGCGCGTTCCCTGAGACAGCGGAGAGACTTTCAAATCGAGGGATGGCGGACTGGATGGACACGGATGTGTGGCGATTCTGCAACTGCGTGCTCGTCGAGAGTGAATATTTTCGGCTGCTGCGCATCTCGTCCGTCTGGTCAGCGTCACAAGAACAGTACGTGGACGTCTTCTCCCGTCCCTCTCCCCTTCCCTCTCCTCCCCCTCGTATGTCCGTTCTCCTGTAAGCGTTTCATCGCTATCACCTCTGGGACGCCGGCCTCGGTCATCTGTTTCGGCGTTCAGCCGCTCTCATAAATTCTGGATTAGCGTTCCGGGGTGCGTGCATAATTCAGAGCCACGGCGAGGATCGTTCATTATTCATCAACAGCGACTCCTGGCGGGGTACGGTTCATCTCGCGCCTCTTTCGGCGCGTTGATTAAAGTTTCAGCCTCGGATTTCGCGAAACGGGCGGTTACGGGGTCACTGGCAATGGCGGGCGAAGCAATGATCACGTGACACAATACCGGCGGAATTGTCAGCCGAAGGTGAATCGCTCTTCTGGCGGAGTTCCGCAGAGATCTTCCCCCCCATTCCTCCCCTCAATCCACGCGCTCGCTGCACATTCGCTGGAAGTTTTCGATCTTCCTCCAAAAATATCGAATTTCATTTGCAGCTGCGCAGTACCTCATTCAGCGTCCGCATACATTTGTGCGCTCGTGAACTGAACGAAAAGAGATTGGGCTCGAGTGTGCGCAGTTAAAATTGCCAATCCCCGTGGGTGCCGCGACGTAATTAAAGATGCGAAACCGTCTTTGATCACGAAGCGATAGCAACTGCGTAATGTCCTTTTAAATTTCTTAAAGAATTGCGGGTTATTCTCAAACGTTTCGTAGTTCTTCTTGTTTCTTTCCCGCGATTGAGTTAGCGCGCGTACGTGCTAATCCTGATCCTGTGTTAGTGAACGTCAAGACAAAGTTTAAACAAATTTTAAAACGGTTAATAATTCAGTTAACAAGATTAAGGTCAGCGAAATTAAATAAGATTAAACTTAAGTAAACAGAAGTACCTTAGTTCCCTGATGGGGTGGAGTGCCACCACCCATCAACCAACGAATAGGCCAGGACAGTCTTCGCAATTCTTTTTCTTCAGTTACAACAAGACCCTTTCGATCAAAACTACGGTTGAGGTCTCGGGGGCCAATCGTAGTTTGTCCCCGAGGGTGAGGACGATTAGAGAGGGAGCAGACGGTCGGAAGTTGTAAAAGGTTAGACATATCTTTCAACGATCACATAAACCTCGTACAGTCGAGGCTGAACTCACTACGCTGGGTCGCCAAACAACAGCTGCTCCACACCACCGATCCACAACTGGTAAAAAGATACATCGTATCAATCCTTTACCCGACAATACTGTATGCTTCAGAGATATGGGCATCGGCCGCCGAATCCAACATCAAAAGAATATTCTGGCTTCTAAAATGGGCCAAAGCAAACTCCACCTTCCCCCAGCTCTCAGATCAACGCAGTTGGCAGAAGCTCTTCAACTACGCAGGCTCCGGTCCTACATCGGAGAAAGAAGGCTGCTGTTCACCATCAAGATGGCCACCGGTAAAATTACAGAGCCGAACTTCTGGGATCACTGCTCTTGGCGCATTCCTCCTCCTTATCTCCGGTCTTCAGCACAGCTGCTAGCAAACCGTAACCGGCTAGTACTAACCGAGAGATTCCTGCCAAAGCAAATGCTGCCCTCACTGCAAGCCATCGACGGGGACCTCCAAGAAGTGGTCAATAATAAAAAATACAGGAAGGGTATCCTCGTCCAACTGAAAATTTAAAACTGTGCTTTGTTAATAATCTGATTTATCTTTTTTTTTTCTCGCGTGTATCTCTTTTGTAAACCCCTGCACCACCGTAACGGGACTAATTGTATGTCTATCATTGCTGCAATTAAAGATTCTATTCTATTCTATTCTATCTATTTGGCGACAAGTATTTGTGAGCGTCTTAATCGGGTTGAAGATTACGTAAAGAGAGCGGATGGGGGAGTTCTTTCTCCGATGTCAATTGTTTTTGTTTCCACTTCTGTTTTTCGTCTGTCCCGATAGTGTGCTCTTGAAAACAGGCACGTGGTCTGGCTGCAAGCCTTTCTTTCGATTACTATTATTTCTTAAGCCGATCGGGGACGCATCCTTTACACAGCGTGCGTTTTCGCACTTAGCATTAGCATTAGCATTAATAGAGGCATATGATGCAAGAAAGCAAGCTTATTCAGCATCAGCCAAAAAAAAAAAAAAAAAAACAACCACTACTCCCATTTCACCCCTCCGTTCGTTCGAAATACCTGTCCAGCTGAGCCTTAAATTTATTTAGACTATCAACTTCAACAACAAGCGATGGGAGTCTATTCCACAAACCAACTGCCCGCTTGCTAAAGGCAAATTTCCGCACATCTATCCGACATCCGTCCTTCCTCAATTTGAATTTATGCCCTCTGAGGTGATTATTCTGAGCAGGATGAAGAACCCATCGGCATTGAGCATGCTCAAGCCATTCAAAGCCTTATACACCGCTCTCAGATCACCTCGCCGATGCCTAGTCTCCAGGCTCTGTAATTTGCAAAACTTAAGCCTTTCTTCGTAAGAGCACCCCTTTGTTCCATTCACTAATCTTGTTGCCCTTCTCTGTACTCGTTCCAGCAACTCTCCATCCTTTTTGAAATGAGGCCTCCAGACCTGTATACAGTACTCTAGGTGTGGCCTGACCATTGCCTTATACAAGGGAATAATCACCTCCTTATCGCTGCTGGAAAAATTCTTGTATATCATTGTCAATACTCCATGAGCTACTCTTGCAGCCCATCTGCACTGCTCAGAGAACTTCATATCTGCCTGCACAAGCACCCCCAGGTCCTTTTCATTCTCTACCACTGTCAGCGTAGTACCACAGAGTTGATACGTTGAACTGGGGTTACTGTTTCCCATATGTAGTATTTTACATTTGTCAATGTTAAACTTCATTTGCCACCTCTCAGCCCATCTGCTCAACCTTTCCAGATCCTGTTGCAGCAGCATAGTATCAGTAGTGTCCTTAACAACCCTGCCAACCTTGTTATCGTCTGCAAACTTGGACATTAAGCCTGATACACCATCATCAATATCATTTATAAATACAGAAAACAACAATGGACCCAACACTGAACCCTGAGGAACTCCACTAATAACATTAGTCCACGTTGAGCAGTGTCCATTGATTACCACTCTCTGTCTTCTGCCACTCAACCACCCCTTTATCCATAGCAGCAATTTGCCTCCAATGTCACACTGCTCCAATTTGTGTAGCAGTCTTCCATGCGCAATAGTATCAAAAGCCTTTCTAAGATCCAAGTATATAATATCAAAGTTATTCCCTGCATCCAGTTCTTTTGTGACTACATCATAGTATCCAATCAAGTTGGTCAGACAAGACCTGCCCTTAACAAAACCATGCTGTGTCTGAGCTATAACTGAATTCTTGTCCAGATGATCCTGCAGTGCTTCTTTAACCAGTGCCTCCATTAATTTTCCTGGAACCGAAGTTAAACTAACAAGTCTATAATTACTTGTGTCAGCCTTTGATCCTCCTTTGTGAATTGGGGTTACATTTGCACATCTCCAGTCCATGGGTACCTCCCCTGAGTTCAAAGAAGCTCTCATAATTATGGCTAGGGGTTTGCTTACTTCCTTTGCTGCCTCCTTTAATATAACTGGATAGATCCCATCCACCCCAGGTGCCTTTTTTATGTTTATCCTCAGCAATTTCTCCTCCACTTTCCTCTCAGTTATTAGAAAATAATCTAGCTCACTGCCAATGTTTACTTCACCTACGACATTCCCCTTCCTGAATAACTCCTCATGTGTGAATGTAGATGCAAAATACTCGTTTAGATTGTTAGCCACCTGAGCAGGATCCTCAACTGGGTTAGGAAAGGGTTCTAGAGGAAAGAGTTTTCTTCAAATCCCATCGACGATTTTATTATTATTATCATCTGTTTATTGAACAAACACCCCTGTACAGAAATTATCTCATCTAGGAGGGTGGCTCATACATACATCCAACTAAACTTATTGGAGTGTAACACAGGATAAAATATCAGCAAATACATAAGATATATAAATATAGAGGAAAAAGTACATCGATACAGAAATCATACATTCATAGAAAAATCACAAAACAATATACATACAAAGAAAAATTACATCGTCATTTACACTATGAATTGGTCCTCATTGTCATTCTCCGAACAAAAGGAATTCCCTCAGTCCTATAAGAGTCTTTTGGAAACATAATATATAGTTCATTTAAGATTTTTATGAGTTCGAAGGCACTTGAAGTCTTTCTTCAATTCCGTTCTTCATCATATTTCTAGTTTCGTATACAGATCCGCTGCAATGAGTTTCCTCTTCAGTTTTCCCATGTCCGGGTCTATTTTGAGGTGTCACAACAGCTCCAGAGTATTGGCAGAAACATCCGCCTTAATCCGACGGCGTTATCAAGAGCCCTTCGAAGAATATGAGGGTTGTGGAGGCAGGCTCCAGGGCTGTGCCTTACTACAAGATTTTCAATTTGAGGGGCATCTAAACTCCCAGTGAGAAGTTGTGCTAGAGTGCAGATATTACGTATTGTAATCATCTGAATCCACGGAGCTCTGTTCAAGTTTGCGTACAGTATGGATTTCGAAATTGTGAAGGCCTTCCCGGCAATCCTATTTAACCACCGGAGCAACCAGTATTCCAGGCTGAGAAATTTCCTGATATAAGTATTTGGAGCAGAGGACCAAATTGTTCAAAAATATAAGGATACAGGAACGATACATCTTTGGATATATTGGGTCACTAGCTGCTGGTTTCGAATCCCAGTTATTTCCTGTCTTACAGCCCATATGGCAGCGAGAGTTTTGTTCTCGTGTTCTGAAAGTGCCTTTGGAAGGTAAGGCCCTCGTCCCACGTCACTCCTAGGTCGGTATGAGTTGACTTTCTTAATCTGTGCTCCATTAATAGATAATTTGATTTCATTTTTTATCTTCTTATCAGTTATTGTTAGTTCTGCTGACTTCTCTGAGTTTACCGACAAACCGATCTTACAGAGGTATGTCTCCAATTCATAGAGTTTAACATTGGCATGGAAATTGACGTCAGACACCAGAGATCCTTCCTTAGAGACAACAAAATACTTAATATCATCGGCGTAGGAAATATAATTCTAATTCCGCGGCAGAAAAGGCTGATAAAGACAAGAGCAAAACTAATAAAACACCTTCCTGGGGGATGCCCTAAGTGCGGGTGTGTATTCTGCACGGAATTCTTGGTGTTGTACAATGAGGTGCCTTGGCTTCAAAATGGTCTTGATGATCTGCAGTAGTTTACCCTCAATGCCGAAATAAACTTTCAATATCTTGTCAAGTGCAGGTAACGACACATTATCGAAAGCTGCCTTTATGTCAAGGAATATGATGTCCAGTTGGGCTTTTTCATTTAATGCGTGCTGCATTCTGAAGAGAGTCTCCAACGGATTAGTAGTAGTGGATCATTTCGGTACCATGGTATGGAGATGGGGTGGCCTGTGTGCAAAACACTGTTGGGTTAAAGCAGGAAGGATGGCTTTTTCAAAACGTTTTTTTTTTTTTTTTTTTATTAATAACAAGATACACAACAGGTAACCATGAAGAGTATTTCTGAGATCAGAACAATAAAATAATAACAATAATAAGAGATCGGACAGGAAGATAAACATTGATATAGATTCAAACATTAAAATCGTATGTACAAAAGAGGATTGCATTAAGTTAAGGTACCGGTAAAGAAAATAATAATTAATCCGTTAGATAATAGAGAAATAATAAAACACATAATAATAATAAACTACAATAATTAGATGTGAGCTAGTCACATTGCAGTTTAAGAGAAGAGGCAAACTTGTGGATGGAGTTCATCAGTGATTTGGGGAGTCATTTGCTGATTCTGTTCAGTGGACTGAACTTCATTAAGTCCGTAGTGACAGAGTCAAGGCGAAACGGTGTAAGGTTCCTGACTTGTCTACAAGGAGCATTGAAGTTTATTTTCCTAAGGATATTATTATTATTATTATTAACCATATGGTTCAAGGAAGCCTGAGGCTTACGTTGCACCAGCCAAAAAAAAAAAAAAAAAATTCCCGAGTTACCCCCTGTGTGTGTGTGAGAGAGAGAGAGAGAGAGAGAGAGAGAGAGAGAGAGAGAGAGAGAGAGAGAGAGAGAGAGAGAGAGAGAGAGAGAGAGGCATCACCAAGAAAGAGAAGAATAATGGTATTAGATGCTTCATAAGCTAGAAGGGCGATGTCAGCAGTAACTATTCTGGTGCACAGAGGCCTCGGATTCATAATACACTGACTGATAGAATAGAGGATTGCGGTACGTAAAGTAACGGACAAAGTTTTTTTGGACTGCTTCAATTTTGTTAGTTAAAGTCTTTGTGTGAGGATTCCAGATGGATGAACTGAATTCAAGGATTGGCAGAACAATAGTTTTATAGAGGATAACCGCATATCTGTAGCTTTTGAACTTGTATGTGTTCCGTTTGATGAATCCGAGTGTTTTGAATGCTTTGCTGGTGATTTTAAGGACATGGGCATCGAATTTAGCACTGCTGGAAAAGAGAGTCCCCAAGTCGTTAACTTGGTCACACCTTTCGATGATCACAGAGTTAATACTGCACTCCGTATTTATTAGTTGTGGAGATCTGCCGGATGAGAAAGAGATTAGTTTGCACTTCGAGGGTTTAGCAGACAAGCCATTCAGAGATAGCCACAGAGAGAATTTATTGAGAGCACATTGAAGCTGTTGAGAATCGGTAATCTCCTTCACTGCTGAGTAGATCTCAAGATCATCTGCATAGAGAGCAACTTGAACATTGGAGGTGTAGATGAACAAAGGAAGATCATTTATGAAAACAATGAAGAGAAGAGGACCTAAGGGGGAGCCTTGGTGTACTCCACTTATACAATAGAATAGAATCTTTAATTGCAGCAATGATAGACATACAATTAGTCCCGTCACGGCATGGTGGTGCCAGGGGTTAACAAAACATATTTACAAAAGAGATACACATGAGAAAAAAAGATAAATCAGATTATTAACAAAGCACATTGGTATTTATTTATTTATTGGTATTTATTGGTATAAAACAGTCTGAGTTCACTTGATCGATGATAACGCTAAGGAACGATGCGTAATATAGCTGCGTAGCCATGAGAGCAAAGGGTCACGGATGCCATATAGCTTAAGTTTTTCCAGAAGTTGTTCGTGCGGAACTTTATCAAATGCCTTGGATATGTCTGTGTAGACTGCATCAACTTGAAGGTGGTTATCAAGAGCTTCAGAGGTGTATTTCCAGAAAGGAAGTAAATTTGTCACTTCTGACTTACCACTGCAGAAACCATGTTGATTCTGATCAATGAAAGGCTTGGAATCTTCTTGCTCTTCTCATTCAGGTCCGGTCGTGATGTCAATTTTAGTGGTGATATCATCCGGTGAACTGTGTATAAGTCAGTAGGGGTATAAATAAGAATGCAGCTGTGGTTGTCCTATACTGGACCTTCTCAGATTTAGTGGTGGTGTAGTCTCATTTGCCGGTAGGCCTCTGCATTGATTCCCAAAATATAGGTGGTTGTCTTGTCTTGGTTTTGACGATGATCGGAATAGTGACTATATCCATGGTAGGTTCTTCCCTCTTGCGAATAAGTCTTGTGTGTAACGGGTAAAGGCGATATAGTCATCTTCTCTTTGGAGGATGTGCTGTTCTTGGTTTTTAGGAAGGTAATGTATCCTAGTCGGGAGGAGGCATCTCAAATCTTCATATATTTCGCACTCGTACATCAGGTGGTCCCAACTTTCGAGGGAACAACAGAGGAACTGTGGGTTTTCGGTGATCCCGAGTGCAGTGAGCTTTCCTCTGATAGCTCCATGGCCAGTTAACAAAAATGGAGGCTCCTGCTGTTGCATGGTACACACTTTGTACAAAAAAGTGAAAGTGTAAAGTGTATTTAGTGTCTAACGGCGCCAGGGGGTTCCCCCATCTCCGCGTTGCTTTCATCGTGTGTGTACCAGTTCGCTGAGAAGGCCAGAGATTTAAAAGTGTATGGATATTGTACATGTGTCGTGTTGTGTTCTGTTGTTCACCTGGCAATTTAGCCGCTGGACCCCTACTGAGGCCCAACGTTGCCAACACTTGGCCCCGTTGAGGCAGAACAGGTACTCCAGTATTTTTGAATAAGTACTCTGGCAGGTTCTGCCACCTAATTTCCTGAGATTTCAGTGGCTAGGACCTATAAAAAAAAAAAAAAAAAAGAAAAAAGGGGAGGATAAACGCTTGAATCTAGTTAGGCCGAAAGAGGTTGCAAGTGTGTCGAGTTTGGAATTTTAAATTTTTCGTTGTGTGGGGCATTCGCTTTTCGCTGGCGATATAGGTAGAGTAGGGGGGGAGAGATAAAAGGCTGGGAAGAGACAGAAATATGGGATCAATAGGGAAGGCGACCCCAGGTATATCAATGGGGCATGCCCATGACCCCACCAGAGGGAAAAGAAGGGGATGGGGAGTGGAGGGGCAGCCAGACCGTCCCCTAACCCCACCAGGGATAGGGAAAAAAAGTGGGCTGGGCAAGGGAGCTCCGCCCAGTTCGCCATAGCAGCAATTTGCAGTGCCTGCCAGGCAATGCAGTCCAATGCTGACTCGTTGGTGGGGCCTAGTCCTCTTCTAGGTGTGTAGGTTCTATCTGGTGTGGGTTCATCCTGGGAGCGACCACATCCTGTCTGACGCCACTCCCATTGGTCGATGCTGTTTCATTGATAGTATTCCAAAGTGCTCCATTTATTCTGCTGCATATTACGCCGTTTGTCCTTAGTATTTTGCAATCCTTTCCGCTGTGTTGATTTTCATTATCAGTTTGCCTTTATTTATTATTTGTGGTCATCTATTCGTTGTGGATGGCTATTTCTGTTCGTCGTTTATTGAAGACGTCAAGTGCAAATCGCCAGAGGGCTTTGTATTCATCTTCTGTATCCAGTAGATGGTACTCTCGATTTTTCGGCAAGTATCGAATCTCAGTTATAAGTCTACTTCTGTGTTCTTCGTAGCATTCACAGTCGTGCATAATATGCTGCCAGGTTTCAGGTTCTCCACAGGTGCATGTGGACTCTTCTATTATTCCGAGTGCGTTCAGTTTTGCTTTAAATGGGCCGTGGCCCGTCAGGAGGAAGGTTGTATTTAGCCCAGGTTAGAACTACGAGGAGGGGCTTTTGGGTACATTGTTGCGACTATCGGTATGAAGCTTCTTGTAACTTGACCCTTTGGCGATATCTCCCACCTGTGCTGCCAAATCTTCAATATGTGAGCAACTATTAGTTGTTTCTCTGTCATCCGGCTGTTGTTGGTCCAAGTAAAGTCATAGATGGAGTCAGGCATATCCTTGGATAGTAAATACATGAGTCCACATCTAGTCAACTGGAGGTCCAGAGAAAGAGCTCCTGCCAGGACCTGCAGAGCGTGGGTGCTCACCGTTTTGCAAGCCCTAGTTATAGTTAGAAGAATGTTTCTTTGGAGAGTGTCCAGCAGTCTTTTGTTGACCGCGGTTCCGGCCTTCCTGAACCAGATTGCCGATCCGTAGGTGATCGCTGGGATGAATATTGTTTTATAATACAGGGACAGGGTCTTCCTGTTGAGTCCCCAGTCCCTGCGAGATACTCTTGCTACAAGGGCTGCATAGTTCCTTAGTTTCTCTCTCAGTACAAAGTACAAAGTATGTTGAAGGGCCAAACGGCACCAGAAATTTTTCCATCTCCGCGAGTGTTCGCTGTATCGAGGGACAGTACTCCGTCAAGACCAGAGATTTAAAAGTGAGTGGATCATGTGTTGTGTAGTATGTTGTGCCCATTGTTCTTCTGGCCTATTGGCGGTCGAGCCCCTGATGGAATCCGACGTTGTCCATACTATGCCAACGAGGAGGCTGGCCAGGTGTACCTTGAAACTTAGTATTAGTAACGGCCGCATGGTGCAAGAAAGCCTATGGCTTATGCTGCACCAGCAAAAAAAAAAAAAAAAAAAACGAACAAAATTTATTATATTTTGGCAGGTCCCGCCCCCTAATTTCCTGGGATTTCAGGGGCTGGGTCCTAAAAAAAAAGAAAAAAAAAAAAAAAAAGATAATAATAATAAGATTGTACAGTTCATCGGTACATACAGGTACCACGACTATACAATACCCTTCACGGCACAATGCCAGGGGTCAACAAGCGGCAGAGATAACCTCGCCGGGATTATAAAGATTAATTATAGGCAGATTATATTAAAAAAAAAAAAAAGATAATCGCGGTGGTATTATTGCAAGATCGCTATTAAGAGATAGTATGTGGGGTTTGTTCCCCGAAATGACCATGGGGTTGTACGCTAAAATGACAAGTTCCAGAGGCCTAAAGGGGCGGACAATAATTTTGGTGTTAATTTAGATTTGGATGTGTGGGGCTTTCTCGGTGTATAGTCAAGGGAGACTGAAGGCTGGGGGAAGAAAGAGAAGTAAGGGGCCGATAGGGTAGATGGCCCCTGCAGTCAGCGGGACATGCCCATGCCCCACCAGAGGGAAAGGGGGATGGCAGGAGGAAGAGAAGACAGCGAGTCATCTCCCTCCACCCTGCCAAGGAATAGGAGTGAAAGCTGGCTGGTCAAAGTTACTAGCCCAGATTGCCATATGGCTAGGTGGCATCAATGTGCTGCAGTCATTTCTCTGAGCCCTTGCATGGTAGTTTTGTTGTCTTGATCAGGTTGTCAAGTGCCTGTGCTGGATGAGGTTGTCAAATGCCTGTGCTGGATGAGGTTGTCTAATCGGGTTGTCCCAATGTGATTTCTTTTTTATTTTTTTAGTTGGTCACTTCCAGGTCAGGTCCAGTTACCTTATTCATATCATGTTCATGTATTGAATGAGATTGTCAAGTCAGGTGGATACATCTGTGGGTTGTCATAGAGATTGTCACTTCAGGTAGACTCAGTTATGAGGTTTAATTGTGTATTTGTCGGGAGCACTGATGGAGGAAGATTGTTCCAGTAAACGGAAGTTGAAGGAATAAATGAGGAAGAAGAAAAGTTGGTTGTGTGAATTTGAAGCTGAACAGTAAAAGGACGTTGACCGGTTGCAGCACGTATTCAAACTGCTTTGGAAGAGAGAGCAGGAATTATAGAAGCCAATTCAGAAGAACAGTGCCCATAAAAGTATCTGTAGAAGAGGCATGCAGCAGAAACAGTACGTCTATGAGACAGCGAGTGGAGAGACTCAGTTAGAGAGGAGTTATTAATTAACCCAACTACCCTCTTCTTAATGGAATCTAGAAGTGAGAGAGGGGGAACCCAAGATGTGGGAACGATATTCCATTGTAGAGCTGATTTCGTTTGGTAGAGCGTCTTATGGTTTGCCAATCGCAAACCATAAGACGGAACTTTATTTAGGAGACCTTTATGCCAAGGACGATCGGAAGCCTTCGAAACGTCAAGAGCAACTGATTGAGTTTCACCGAACTTTTCCATTGAATTTGTCCAAAGATGGGTAACATAAGCCAGAATATCACCAGTGGGTCGACACTGACGGAATTGATACTGGCGATCATTAATCTGATGGAAGGTTTGTAGATACGTTAAGTGGTTGGTCGTTAATAGATTTCTCCACTACGTTAAAGAGAGTTTAAGTTGTTGTTGTTGTTGTTTGTAGGTTTCTATGAGCATCAGAGACTAAGGGCATATTGCTCCGTATGGGAATTGCGTGTAGTCTGTGATCGATTTAAATTTGCTCATGAGCCAGTTTCTAAAAGGGGTGACAAATCCCCCCCATCCAATTATCGTCACTTTGCACTTCTACTCTTTCTCTCGTGAGTAGCACATTTCGTACAATTGCGTTCTCCCCTCACCGGAAGGAAATGACCCGAGTTCGAGTCCAGTCGATGATAGGGGGAAATTTCATAGGCTTTTTCACAACGTGGCTAAGTTATATGTGGCTATTTTCTGTTTCCTGGACAAAAAATCCGAGTTTCAAAGAAAAACAATATACAAAACATGCTACCCTTACCTAAGACCGACTAACTTAGCCACGTTGTGGAAAAGTTCTTAAAAATTCCTCCTATCATCGAACTCGGGGTTTCCTCCGAGTGTGGAGAGAACGCAATTGCACAAAATGTGCTACTCACGAGGGAAAGAGTAGAATCCTACCCAAGCCTCTCCATTTCCCTTGTCACAGGGTATGACTCCCATCGATACTCCGGCTTTATGTGAAGCTGATATGGTGTCCTGAAAATCGTCACAAGACCACATATGCGGAAATCACACCAAACATTAACGGGAATTCAAGAAAAACCCGTTCCAGAAGACTAATCTTAGTATCCTGCAAAGATTCTTCCCATGAAATGCTGCAAAAATATTAAACTCCCTATAGATGCCGAAAAACTGTGTGCGGATGCAGCATACCGGAAAGAGATTTTTCAGAATTCGTACAGACTTACCGAAATATGAATCGGCTGCAAAGTACCAAAGAATTGAGAGTAAAAGTGAACTTTCTGCTTTAAGAACAATAATAATTTGGTAAGCTGTTCACTGGTAAAATACACGTTCCCTAACAGTTGTGTAAATATGTAAGTTGTATGTGGAATTACTCAATTGTATGATTTTTATGTACACATTCATTAATTTTTAAATACTGTGTTAAACATAAAATGTGTACAAAATGTATTTCTGGACGAGACTACGTGTTCAGTATATGTAACCGACTGCCCGTTGTATCTCGCACTCGGACATATCCTGGCACTTTGCCGTCTCGAGGTGGTTTCCTTTTCTGGAATAAACTGATGATAATAATAATAATTATTATTAAAATAATGGGAGCGAGCAGAATCAGAGGTTGTCGACGGCAACCAGCTTCTTCCAGTCCAGTGAACATCTTCCAGTTCAGATGGTTACAGTAGCCAATTGCGGAATAATTATCAGTCTACGCAATCCTCGAACTACACTATTAATGCAGATACGGTGCGTGTAAACTTCTCTGCAGATGGGCCCTTGGTAAGGAGGTTCAATATAAGGGCCGAAAGAACAAGAGAGAAAGTCTTTGTTACCGGGCTTGCTCCGAACACACAGGCCATAAGAGAACATAAAAGCCATGTTTGCTCAGTGATAAGGAATCCACACAGAAGTAAGACAACAGAAAACGAGGCAGCCTTCGTACTCGTCATTTTTGATTGCATGCTCACCTCATGACCTAAATCTGATCCTTGCATACACTATCTGGCCACTGGGTGCTTTAGTTAAAATATTTCGGGAAAAAGAACAGTGCGGAGATCAGGAAGTATGCATCAACCATTATAGCAACTAAAGAAAGAAAATCCCCTTCGGGAGAAATCCAGCCAATTTGCCTTTTTATTCAGAATGTTAGAAGCATTGCTAACAAACTGCATAAATTACAGACCTTCCTTCACCTTGAAGGAAGGTCATAAACATAACAGACAACAGGATCTGCTGGTCCAATCTTCTACTTACAGATTTATTGGAAATGGCAGAAAGGAAAAGAGGGGAGGTGTTGCTATCCTATATCATGAAAGTCTTCATCTTATAAAATCAAGTCAAACTGAAAACTTTGAAGCTATCTCCGCTTCACTCAGGAAGAAGGCTCAAAAAGTCAAAGTCCGCCTTATCTATCTTCCACCAGGTACACTGCAGACACCCGGACCGAGCTTCTTGTGTGGATAACAGAGAATTTTGGCACTGACCTTCCTGCGATCGTACCTGGAGACTTTAATATGCCTAGCCCAAGACACGATAATGCTAAAGAACACATGGGTGCAATCTTAGAAACCTTAGGCCTGACCCTTCTGAGTACGCTTCCGACTAGGGGAGAGCAGTATTTGAACCTAATGTATATAATAGAAGAACTCTTTATTATATACAGAAGACACACATTGCTGTACACAACTCCTTTCACGGTTACAAGCCAGAGCTCCACATAAAAGAAATTACACAACATAATAAACAAAGATGGAAAAAAAAAACCAGAATTATGACTCCAGAAAGGTTTGAACACTGGAGTGATGGATCCATGGTAACGACTGACAGGTAACTTGTAGAGATCGCCGTCCAATGAGTGCATGTTCTGCAGCATTTGCACGGGTAAGAACCGATCAGATCATTTTAACCGGTTTGGAATGGCCTGAAGAATTGGATTACCCTAAGGCTTTGGACTGGGATCCACCATTCGTAGTTAGCCAAGAAATCTGGTACTGAAATAATGGCAACCATCATTTTGACGGCGAAGACGAGTCTTCTCTCGTGAATGATGGAAGGAAGGCGTCTGATGCCGAGAGCTATCGCCATCTGGGTGGTCCTTGGTGGAGGGGACACCGACATTTCCATATGGCTCACTTCAATATCTAGGATTCCCCCGCGAAAATCCGTCTAAGATGAGTCGTAGCACTTGAAGTCCAGACTTCGACTAATCTGAACAACATAAAAAATGTCACCCTCAAACTAAATTCCAGCCAGATCAAGTGCCCAATATGCTGTGAAATTTCCTCATCCATTAGAGCGGATGTGCAACAAATCGATTAGCAAACAAGTCAAACCATGTAGACATCTGTAGTATCTTATGTAGGACGGCACCTGAACGTCATTTCAACTCTGCCTTCGTACACTGTGATGATTACAGAAAGCACTGTAAAAGGCCACAAATGTGTGTCACGTTATGTTCGGGCAGTGTGTGTGTGTGTTGTTGTGTTGTTTAGTTTCTGTGCGTTTTGTCACCAGGCGATCACCTCGAAAACCTGCCCAGTGCCCATCTACGCCACGGGGAGGTGGGCCACAACTACGCATTTATCGCGGCAGGCCGCCGAACGCTCTGGTTTACCAAGCTCTTATTGCCCTAATATCAGAGCAAAAAACAGAAAAAAAAAAAAAAAGTATATATATATACACATATATAAAAAATTAAAAAATAATAAAATAAAACATATATGTAAGTAATAAAAACTAAATACTAAAATCCCGTCCCTCGGGCAGACCGAACCCAGGGAACCAGCAAAATTAAATAAGTAAATAAATACAAATAGAAAGTGAAAAAAAAAATGAAATAAAAAAAATAAAATAAATAAAATATTAAAAAAATAAAAATAAAAAAAAAAGAAAAAGAGAAAAAAGAAAGAAAAGAGAGGAAAAAAAAGAAAAAACATATATATATCAGATCAGATATGCCAGCAAGAGTCTCGACTAGAAAAGCTTGGACGTATTCTGTAGTTGAGTGAAAAGGCGTCTCCGGCGATCAAAAGCATGAGAAGCAAATTCTTGCAGGGACTGGAAGTTATCTGTGGTGCTGACGAAGTCCGGCTCATTTCCGAGGACATCTTAAAGACTACGCCACTATGCCACTTAAAGAAATATATTGTAATTTCAAAAGAGAATATTTAATATTCTCTTTTGAAAATGTCAACTTGGCAATGTCTGGTCTCCCAAGTGGGCATTTCTGAACCTTGGAAATTAGTAAATAAGTTGAGTCGAGATAAAATAATCACTCCAGAAATCTACAATGCACTAGTCTCGTGTGAGGCTGTTCATACTCACGTTTGGGTTTAGCATTAGTAGAGGCATACGATGCAAGAAAGCAAGCTTATGCAGCATCAGCCAAAAAAAAAAAAAAAAAAAACTCTCCCATTTCACCCCTCCGTTCGTTCGAAATACCTGTCCAGCTCAGCCTAAATTTGTTTAGGCTACCAACTTCCACAACAAGGGATGGAAGTATATTCCACCAACCAACCACCTGCTGGCTAAACGCAAATTTCCACACGTCTATTCTACATCATCTGCCTTTCCTCAATTTGAATTTATGCCCTCTCAGGTGATTATTCTGAGCAAGAGGAAGAATCCCATCAGCATTGAGCATGCTCAAACCATTCAAGGCTTTATACACCTCTATCAGATCACCTCGCAGGTTCCTAGTCTCCACACACTGTAATTTGCAAAATTTAAGCCTTTCTTCATAAGAGCAACCCTTTGTTCCATTCACAAATCTTGCTGCCTTTCTCTGTACTTAAAATGAGGCCTCCAGACCTACAGTACTCAAGGTGTGGCCTGACCATTGCCTTATATAAGGGGATAATCACCTCCTTATCCCTACTAGAAAAATTCCTATATATCATTGACAATACACCATGAGCTACTCTTGCAGCCCGTCTGCACTGCTCAGAGAACTTCATATCTGCCTGCACAACCACCCCCAGGTCCCTTTCATTCTCTACCACTGTCAGTGTAGTACCACAGAGTTGATACGTTGCTCTGGGGTTGCTGTTTCCCATGTGTAGTACTTTACATTTGTCAATGTTAAACTTCATTTGCCACCTCTCAGCCCATCTGCTCAACCTTTCCAGATCCTGTTGCAGCAGCATAGTGTCAGTAGTGTCCTTGACAACCCTGCCAACCTTCGTATCGTCTGCAAACTTGGACATTAAGCTTGATATACCATCATCAATATCATTTATAAATACAGAAAACAATAAAGGACCCAAAACTGAACCCTGAGGGACTCCACTAATAACATTAGTCCACGATGAGCAGTGTCCATTGATTACCACTCTCTGTCTCCTCCCCCTCAACCACCCCTTCATCCACAGCAGCAATTTGCCTCCAATGCCACACTGCTCCAATTTGTGCAGCAGTCTTCCATGTGCAACAGTATCAAAGGCTTTTCTAAGATCCAAGTATATAATATCAAAGTTATTCTTTGCATCCAATTCCTTTGTGACTACATCATAGTATCCAATCAAATTAGTCAGACAAGACTTCCCCTTAACAAAATCATGCTGTGTCCAAGCTATAAGTGAAGTCTTGTCTAGACGATCCTGCAGTGCTTCTTTAACCAGTGCCTCCATTAATTTTCCTGGAACAGAAGATAAACTAACAGGTCTGCAATTACTTGTGTTGCCCTTTGATCCTCCTTTGTGAATCGGGGTCACATTTTCACAACTGCAGTCCATGGGTACCTCCCCTGACTCCTGGTTTTCTACTGTTGATGTAA
The DNA here is from genome assembly GCF_048544385.1 of Mastigoproctus giganteus. Lineage (NCBI taxonomy): Eukaryota > Metazoa > Arthropoda > Arachnida > Uropygi > Thelyphonidae > Mastigoproctus > Mastigoproctus giganteus. The sequence goes on from NC_143584.1 coordinate 231,553,140, forward strand.
TCACTGGTAAGTTTTTCCAAGAAGATTTGCCTGAACATGATTCTCCAATACAACCTTTGGAGGATGCCATTATGCTCTTGTCGGAACAACTGAAGTTAATTGCACTACATTGTGCAGCCAGAATCACCAGGAGTGGAAACAGGTCGAATCGGGGTTTCAATAAGGAAACTAAGATGGCTTTCATCAAGAAGCAGAAGGCCTACCGGAAATGGCAGAAAACTCAACTTCCCTCAGACCATTCCATCTTTAAGAAAGAAAGAGCTTGCTTCTTGAAAAAGAAAAGGCTGGTCCTTAACCAAGCTGTTCTCAATAGGTTGAAGAGTGGTAGAAGGATCCTTTCGAATCATCATCATCTAGCCATTGACAAAAAGCTTGTCCAGGAATGGGCACAGTTCAGCTTACAGCAGGCAGATTTTCCTGACTCTGATTCCTTTCTCTCGCAGGAGGACTGGTTACCTAGGGCACACTTGTCTGAAATAGAAATAACTAGAGAGACCCTAATTGATGTCATCAATAAACTACCCAACAAAGCCACTGTAGGTCCGGATGGTTTCCCACTCTTCATTATCAAAATTTGCAGCCCATATATAGTCGACCTTCTCCTTCACCTTTTCAGACAAATCATGCAATCTGGAATAGTTCCTTCAATTTGGAAAATCTACCATGTTAAGCCCATTCCAAAGATCAAGAAACCCAAATCTGCTAAAGACCTGAGACCAATATCCATCAGCTGTTCTTTACTCAAAATTTTCGAAAAAGTAATTCAGCCAACAATTGCCCAGCATTGCTTTGCACACAGGCCCGAGTACCTCCATACAGTTCTACAAAGGAGATCGACAACTACCAATCTCCTTGATACCCTCTTCAGAATTCAGCGCACCCTTAACAACAAATCACAGATTGATATCATATTCCTCGATATAAAATCGGCTTATGACAGAATACACCTCCCAGCTCTTTTTAGCATTCTGTAACACTAATTCGGCCTGGCGGATACCTTACTTCAAATTTTGAAGTCTATTTTACTTCCTAGACATCTGTCTGTGACCCACAATGACTTTCAAGTAACTATTGACGTCTCAAGAGGCATTCCACAAGGAAGTGTACTGTCAGCTATCCTGTTTGCAGCAGTTTTGGAGCCTTTCCTTGCTTAGAATCCGAACTTTGTTTCTTATGCCGACGATCTGAAGTTCTACGTGAGCTCAGATCATAATCATCAGATTCATGATATCAACCAACAAGCTTCTAGGCAGATATTGAGCTTGGAAAGTTATCTTGCCACAATAGGACTGCATCTGAGCCCTTCCAAACCAGCACAACTGACGATAACCAAGAAGAAAGCCAAAAATGATATCCAAATCTTTGTCAGTGGGGAACTGGTGCAAAAGGTGACTTCTCATACTGATCTTGGCCTCACCTGGGACGTTGGGCTCACATTTCAGCCTCATTTTGCCAGGATGAGGCAGAAGACGTACTCTGCTCTTTGGGCAGTGCGTCAAGAGCTCGTTGGTGTGCATCAGCCAGCGCTGCTTGTTCGGCACATCCTGAGGTGTATTACGCCGATTCCTCTCTATGCTTCAGAAATTTGGTCATCTGCCCCTGCCTCATACCTTCAGAAGTATCTTAGTTTAGAGTACTGGTTGCTTAGATGGATGAACAGAGTGGTAGGCCACCCCCTAACTATCTCCAGATCTATCCTACAAGCAAATCTAGGCACCACTCCCTGGAGACATATCATCATGACAAAAAATGTTCTCACGCTTGTTCGGCTTATAACGAGACGAATTGATGCTCCATCAGTATCCGCATTAATCTCTGGCCCGAACAGGGCAAGATGGAAGCACCCCGACTCCTGTCTCCCTCTACGTCTTACTCTGTCAAGCATTGATTCCCTGAGGAACATGTTTCCAGCCAATTGTCTTCGGATCTTCAATAAATTTAGGATCCACCCTGATAGGTTCTGTGAAGACAAGCCCTACAGGAAGGAAACCCTCAAGAACTGTTACCAGATTATGAACTTATGATACTCCCTTCTCCTGGACAGACTTTTTTTTTTTTTTTTTAACTTGCCTATTTGTATATGGCAAGGACTTTCTGTTTTCATGTAATCATGTATATTACTGTATATTTTGTACATTATTGTTTATCTAATCCTGTAAAAGTCTCGGGTCGAGCACGAATGTACCCTTGTTTATTGTACATTGTGTTCCTCGCACCTTAGTCTGTATTCACACCCTTCTGGCACAGAGCCGTCCCGGGGTGACCCAAGGTTTCTTGGGAAATAAACTGATTTTAATAATAAATAATAATAATAATAACTTAAAATTCGCTGTGAAAACCGTGACTATTTGGGACCAGAGGACCTGGAACTGTTTAGTAATATTGAGTTGGACCAGGCTAAATCCAAAATAAATACAAACAAATGCCCTGGATTAGATCTTGTTGAGAATGCCGCCATCAAAAAAATTTCTCCCTTTATACTCACAGTGGGATCAACTGACGATGCTACAAACAGTAAATTCTAAGTGGGAAGCATTCAAAGAATTAATCGTGGAAGCTACTAGACTTTATATACCGATTAAGAAATATCGTTCAAGGTTTAGTCCTAAATGGTTATCAAATTAACTAATGAGACTCGTGACAGAGAAGAAAAATGCATGGGATGCATATAAATTATCAGATGTAAGCTAGTCTGTAATGAGGTCACAAAGGAGGTTCGGCGGGCGAAGGCAGATTACGAGAAATCCTTGGCAAAAGATGCTAAGAAAAACAGAAAAGAGTTCTTTACATATTTAAACTCTAAAAGGAAGGGGATGAATATGATTGGTCCGCTTGACAATGATGGTTCGACTGTTGATAATTCTGCTCAGATAGCAAACAAACTGAATGAGTATTTTGCATCTACATTCACACGTGAGGAATTATTACAATTTGAAAATGGAAGAAGGTTATCAAATTGTAGCAGTGTGCTTAATGATTTTGTAATAACTGAGAGCAAAGTGGAGGAGAAATTGTTGAAGTTAAACATAAGAAAGGCACCTGGGGTGGATGGGATCTATCCAGGTATTTTAAAGGAGGCGGCAAAGCAACTAAGCAAACCCTTAGCCATAATTATGAGAGCATCCTTGGACTCAGGGGAGGTTCCCACAGACTGGAGATGTGCAAATGTATCCCCAATTCACAAAGGGGGATCGAAGGTGACACGAGTAATTACAGACCAGTTAGTTTAACTTCTGTTCCGCTAAAATAATGGAGTCGCTGGTTAAAGATGCATTGCAGGATCATCTAGACAAGACTGCAGCAATAATTCAAACAGAGCATGGGTTTGTTAAGGGAAAGTCTTGTCTGACAAATTTGATTGGTTATTATGATGTGGTCACAAAGGAACTGGATGCAAAAAATAATTTTGATATCATATACTTGGATTTCAGGAAAGCTTTTAACACTGTTGGGCATGAAAGACTACTGTAAAAATTGAAGCAGAATGGTGTTAAGGGTAAGTTGCTACAATGGATAAAAGGATGGTTAAGTGGGAGAAGACAGAGGGTGGTAATCAATGGGTGCTGCTCTTCGTGGACTAATGTTATTAGTGGAGTCCCACAGGGTTCGGTGTTAGGTCCACTGTTGTTTTGTGTATTTATCAATGATATTGATGAAGGTATATCAGGCTTAATGTCGAAGTTTGCAGATGACACAAAGGTTGGCAGGGTTGTTAATGACAGTAATGGCAGTGTGCTACTGCAACAGGATCTAGATAATTTGGGCAGATGGGCTAAGAAGTGGCAACTGAAGTTCAACCTTGACAAATGTAAAGTACTGCATATGGGTAGAAGTAATCCCAGAGAAACGTTCCAACTGTGTGGTACTACACTTAAGGTGGTAGAAAATGAAAAAGACTTGGGAGTAATTGTGCAGTCAGATATGAAGTTTTCTGAGCAGTGCAGACAGGCTGCTAGGGCGGGTCATGGGGTTTTGTCAATGCTATATAGGAATTTTGCTAGCAGGGAAAAGGAGGTGATTATCCCTCTGTATAAGGCAATGGTCAGGCCACGCCTTGAGTACTGCGTACAGGTCTGGAGGCCTCATTTTAGGAAGGATGTAGATTTGCTTGAGCGTGTACAGAGAAGAGCAACACGATTGGTGAGGGGAATGAAGGGATTCTCTTACCAAGAGAGGCTTAAGTTCTGCAAATTGCAGTGGCTGGAGACTAGGCACCTGCGTGGTGATCTGATTGAGGTCTATAAGGCCTTGAATGGGTTGAGCACGCTGAATTCTGATGGGATCCTTCCACTTTTTCAGATTACCAACCTACGGGGACATAAGTTCAAATTAAGAAAGGACAGATGTAGAGTAGATGTGCGGAAATTTGCCTTGAGCCAGCGGGTGGTTAATTGCTGGAACAAACTTCCATCTGTCGTTGTGGAAGTTGATAGGTTAAATAAATTTAAGGAGGAACTGGACAGGCATTTGGAGGGAATGGTGTGATTTTTTTTTTTTTTTTTGGCTGATGCTGCATAAGCTCCTACACTTGCTTTCTTGCATCATGTGCCACTACTACTACTACTACTACTACTACTACTACAAGTTCTTCTGAATTTATTTAACAAATGTTTGTTGGGAGGCATTTTTCGACGTTTCTGGAAGATAGCTGTACTCAAAAGTCTTCATAAGCCTGGGAAACCTAAATTGGATCCGAAGGCTGATCGACCGATTTCACTCCTCAGTAATTTACGCAATTTATATGAAAGATTGTTGGCTCCAAGGATTATGGATATCCTAATGGAAAATAATATGATTTCACCTCAACAATACGGTTTTAAAAAGGGTTCTTCTGCTGAAGACGCTGTTACATTCCTTGTCAATCATCGCAAGATATCTACTGCTAAATAGAAATGGCTATCTTTGTTGACTCTGAGGGCGCCTTTGACTCATTGTGGTGGGAGAGCACCCTCAGGTGGTCCCTTAGGCATGCAAAATGTAATAGATTTCTATTCCAGGTGTTAAGATCCTACTTCAACGAAAGACAGATCAAGATTGTCTCTCACCACCTTGTTTATTCCAGGTTTATTTCCAGAGGATGCCCACAGGGCTCTGTGCTTGGGCCTGTCCTCTGGAATGCTATTCTAGACCAGTGAATGATTAAGGAAAATCCAAATTGTCTTAAGCTTGCATACGCAGATGACCTGGCCATCTGCATTTCTGGATGATCCAGTTTAATATTGGAACAAAAGGGCAAGGAAATATTGGACGAAAATAAACTAAAAATATCGAAACAAAAACAAAATTGTTGATCTTTAACCACCACTTGGACTACCGTCGTCCTCCAACTTTAAAATAAACAACATTCAGAATCCGTAGGTAGCAGAAAATAAATACTTGGGAATAACCATTGATGACAGGCTATCATTTTTACCACATGTGAAAAAATGGACAGATAAGATTAAGCGTTTTACGGCGAATGTAATAAGACTGACTGATTGGGGTTTAAAGCCAAAAACTCTGGCTTTATACTATGAGGCAATATTTCTGCCTGTTGTGTCAAATGCAGCCGGAGGGTGGTTTTTGAAGGTTACCGACGTTAAAGTTAGAGCCAAGCTGTTGTCCTTGCAACGAGCGATGCTATTGGCCACACATCGTTGCTGTCGCGCTACCTCGACGAAAGCGCTACAAGTAATCTCGGAGATGATTCCACTAGATTTATATATAGCATACAAAGGTATGCTCTATCATCTCAAGAAAAGAATATCTACCAAAATTATGGACATTGAGAGTAATCCTGTTATGGACCTGAAGAAAGAAAAGTTAAATCTTTGGGCAAAGTTCAATGAGGTTTGGCAGGCCAGATGGCTGGAAAGTGAGACTGGAAAAACTACAAAGAAATTTATTGGAAATGCTATGTTTGCACAAGACAAGAAGAGGATGGCATGGTTTATCCTTCAATGGTTATAATGATATAATAACCTTCAATGGTTATAATGATATAACCATTGAAGGTTATATCATTACAACTGGTCATGGGTCCCTAAATGAAAAACTTTTCAAATCTGAATTGGGGGCCAGTCCTTTCTGCTTCTGTGGAGATAGAGAAGATTGTAATTATATAATTTTTTCTCAATTTTAAAGTATTTATTGTCAGCTCTAACTGTATATATTTGTATATTGACGACTAATGATAACATCTAGGCCTGTCTGTTGTGCTGGCTTCTACTTGGGGATGTTTCTGCTAAAGACATACTTTCTTTTGTCCCGCGTTGAGTAAACTTTGTGGCCTAATTTATTTGTCTATAAGCGTAGACAGAGTTTTCTGAATATTTTGATTATGCCCTCAAGCGGGAACTTTAGGAACTACAGAAATTCAGCGAAGAAAGTTTGATGAAACATTTTAATCGAAGATCCTTTTAGATCATGAACTGTGTTTAGTAGTTTCCTGATGTACGTGTCGTATTCCCACGAGACGGGAATAGTGAATCGGATAAGCCCAATTGTGATCAATTACAGCAACTCGTACCTCTCAGCATGCGGTCAGCGAAATGTTAAGCCTAATGAGATAAAATTACGAAATCGGAAGGAAATAAGTTTGGAAAGCGTTCATCTAGATATGGTGATAACGAAATTTCAGTTTATGGTGCTATTTAGTGTTATGGTGTTTATGGTGCTATTTAGTGTTATGGTGTTTATGGTGCTATTTAGTGCTATCAGTTTATGGTGCTATTCAATATAAATAGTGACGAGTATCGTCACTCTTTATATTGAAATAGTGACGATACTCGTCCTAATTAAAATGATAGCGGGTGAAATCAATACCCCAAGTTTATGGCAGATTTGTAATTGGATAATCCCTCAGAAACCTTATGGGTCCTCCCTTCTTTATAGTCCGTGGCGTGGAGGCTCAGGAAGGGCGACAGATTCCTGCCAATGGAGATGCTCCAAAACGTCCAAGATATGGATGCTGGCTACAAGACATTCATTGAGGCCAAAGCCTACAGAAGACGCATCATAAGGGAACACCTCTCGTCTTCAACTGAGTGTCTGTCTGTTTTTCCTTGATCCGTTTGTTGCAATTGTGGGGGAAAAAAATTTTTTTTTTTTTAGAGTTTTAGTTCGTTTCTCTGTTAAACCCCCTAGCATTTTTGCTGTTATGGGCATTGCATCAGGCATCCATGGAAAATTTATTTGTTTTCGCTGATTGCGATAGAGATATTAAATATGCCCCTAAAATTGATAATCTTGTGGACAGGCCACGCCCTGGGGCCCAGGTCTGCTACCCTCATTGAAGACAAACACAAGAAAGGCACCCGGGGTGGATGGGATCTATCCAGTTATATTAAAGGAGGCAGCAAAGGAAGTAAGCAAACCCTTAGCCATAATTATGAGAGCTTCCTTGGACTCAGGGGAGGTACCCATAGACTGGAGATGTGCAAATGTGACCCCAATTCACAAAGGAGGATCAAAGGCTGACACAAGTAATTATAGACCTGTTAGTTTAACTTCTGTTCCAGGTAAATTAATGGAGGCACTGGTTAAAGAAGCACTGCAGGATCATCTAGACAAGACTTCAGTTATAGCTTGGACACAGCATGGTTTTGTTAAGGGCAGGTCTTGCCTGACCAATTTGATTGGATACTATGATGGGGTCACAAAGGAACTGGATGCAGGGAATAGCTTTGATATTATATACTTGGATCTTAGAAAGGCTTTTGATACTGTTGCACATGGAAGACTGCTGCACAAATTGGAGCAGTGTGACATTGGAGGCAATGAAAAAACATTCAAGCCTACAGACTAGTAAGGCTCCTGGAGTTGATGGAATATACCCTATAATCTTGAGAGAGGCGGCAAGCGAGTGCCTTGAACCACTGAGGCTGGTTATGCGAGCATCACTAGACTCTGGGGAGATTCCCTTGGATTGGAAAAGTGCAAATGTATCTCCCATACATAAGGGTGGCTCTAAAAGTGAAGTGGGAAATTATCGACCTGTCAGTCTGACTTCAGTAGTAGGTTAGCAGTAGGCAAAATCATGGAGGCATTAATCAAGGGAGGAATTCAGGATCATTTGGATCGAATTGAAATTCTCAAGGATACTCAGCATGGTTTTGTAAAGGGAAAATCATGTTTAACAAATCTGGTTCGCTATTTCGAAAGGGTCATTCACGAGCTGGATTTAGGGAATAATTTCGACATTGTTTATTTAGATTTCAGCAAAGCTTTTGACTCAGTCCCACATGAGCGGTTGCTTTATAAGCTGGAACAGGTTGGAATCACTGGGAAAATCCTTAGATGGATAGAAGGATGGCTTCAGGGCAGGAGGCAGAGGGTTGTGATAAATGGCTATTCCTCAGATTGGGTTGATGTAAGAAGTGGGGTTCCCCAAGGATCAGTATTAGGACCACTGTTGTTTTTAATTTTCATAAACGACATTGATGAAGGGATAGAGGGCGTGATGTCTAAATTTGCAGATGATGTTAAAATTGGTAGAGTAGTTAATGATCACTGTCAAGCTGAGCTTCTTCAGAGAGACCTAGATAGACTTCAAGAATGGTCAGAAAAATGGCAGCTGTGCTTTAATCCAACAAAGTGTAAGGTATTACACCTGGGAAACAGTAATCCCAAAATAACTTATTCACTTGGTGGAGTTCAACTAAACCCAGTACTGGAGGAAAGGGACTTGGGTGTTACGATACGGTCAGACATGAAATTCTCTGAGCATTGTAAACAGGTTGCAAGGAAGACCCATGGTGTCCTATCGATGATCTATCGAACTTTTGCAAGTAGAGATAGGGACGTGATAATCCCATTATATAAGGCCTATGTTAGACCACACTTGGAATACTGTGTTCAAGTATGGAGACCGCGCCTAAAGAAAGACATCGAGCTTCTTGAAAGGGTGCAAAGAAGGGTAACTCGCCTGGTGAGATCGGCAAAAGGGCGTCCTTATGAAGAAAGACTTCGAATATGTGGGCTGCTGAGTTTGGAAACTAGACACCTTAGAGGAGATTTGATTGAGGTGTTTAAGGCTCTGAGAGGCATCAGTAAAATGAATGAGGACAAAATTTTCAAGATTATAACTGATGCTAGAACTAGGGGACATAAATTCAAGTTACGCGGGGAAATGTTTAGATTGGACTGCAGGAAGTTTTATTTTAGCCAGCGAGTTATAAATTACTGGAATAAGTTGCCTTCATGGGTGGTAGAGGCTGACAGTTTGGGGAAATTCAAAGGTCATCTGGATAGTACTTTTGGGTAAGGGAAGCGCATAGGATGATAGGATTAATTTCCTTTTATTTAATTTTTAATTTCATTTTATTATTTTTATTTATTTATTTATTATTATTATTATTTATTTATTTATTTATTATTATTATTATTTATTTATTTAATTTTTGTTTTTATCATTGTTTTGTTCGGATTTTTTTTTTTTTTTCTGGCTGGTGCAGCATAAGCCATAGGCTTTCATGCACCATACGGCCGTTACTAATACTAATACTAATACTAATTGCTGCTATGGATAAAAGGGTGGTTGAGGGGGAGAAGACAGAGAGTGGTAATCAATGGACACTGCTCATCGTGGACTAATGTTATTAGTGGAGTCCCTCAGGGCTCAGTGTTGGGTCCATTATTGTTTTCTGTATTCATAAATGATATTGATGATGGTATATCAAGCTTAATGTCGAAGTTTGCAGACGATACAAAGGTAGGCAGGGTTGTCAAGGACACTACTGACACTATGCTGCTGCAACAGGATCTGGAAAGGTTGAGCAGATGGGCTGAGAGGTGGCAAATGAAGTTTAACATTGACAAATGTAAAGTACTACACATGGGAAACAGCAACCCCAGAGCAACGTATCAGCTCTGTGGTACTACACTGACAGTGGTGGAGAATGAAAGGGACCTGGGGGTGGTTGTGCAGGCAGATATGAAGTTCTCTGAGCAGTGCAGACGGGCTGCAAGAGTAGGTCATGGTGTATTGTCAATGATATACAGGAATATTTCTAACAGGGATAAGGAGGTGATTATTCAGTTGTATAAGGCATTGGTTAGGCCACACCTAGAGTACTGTATACAGGCCTGAAGGCCTTATTTCAAGAAGGATGTAGAGCTGCTGGAACGAGTACAGAGAAGGGCAACAAGATTAGTGAATGGAACAAAGGGGTGCTCTTACGAAGAAAGGCTTAAGTTTTGCAAATTACAGTGTCTTGAGACTAGGCACCAGCGAGGTGATCTGATAGAGGTGTAGAAAGCCTTGAATGGTTTGAGCATGCTCAATGCTGATGGGATTCCTCCTCCTCCTCTTGCTCAGAATAATCATCTGAGAGGGCATAAATTCAAATTGAGGAAGGACAGATGTAGGATAGACGTGCGGAAATTTGCCTTTAGCCAGCCGGTGGTTGGTTGATGGAACAGACTTCCATCCCTTGTCGTGGAGGTTGATAGCCTAAATAAGTTTAAGGCTCAGCTGGACAGGTATTTCGAACGAACAGAGAGGTGAAGTGGAAGTGGTTATTTTTTATTTATTTATTTTACTTTATTTATTTTTTTTTTTGGCTGATGCTGCATAAGCTTGCTTTCTTGAATCAAATGCCTCTACTAATGCTAATGCTAATGCTAATGCTCATAGTCTCTATCACACGGAGGGATTAGGGCGGGTGGCTGTTTCCTGCCAATAGTCTGGAGCTCTTTAGAGACTTCAAAATCGACCCGAACAGGTACTGCCATGACAAAACCTACAGGAAGGTGATAGCAGCGAACTTGTACACACCACACTACGCTAGAAATTGAATGAAGAGGAGAGTGTAAATTTATGTGGAACTTGAACTGTTAATCATCTGTAATGAACGAGTTTTCAAAAGACTCTGTGAGGACTGCAGAAATTCCATGGGATTCAGTAGTGACTGTTGCGTGTATTTATGTTGCTTGCATCGAGTGACTGACTGTTGATGTATTTATTCTTATGTACTTTCTGATTTTCAATATTTCCCTCTAGTTTGTTGTAGGATTGTTGTTGTATTAGCCGTTGTTGTATTAGCGTTGTTGTATTAGTTTGTTGTATTAGCCGCCCTCCTAGGTAATGTCTGTACATGCGTGTTACGTAAATATAAAAACAACAACAACAATAATAATAATAATAATAATAATAATAATAAATCTACCACGTCATCCCATTTTGCATTCTTGTAATGCCACAAGACCCGGGGCTGTGAATGGCCACAAGACAGAGGCTGAGAACGGCCATAAAAGAGAGGATTCCTCGAGAACTTAAATATCGAATTCTATTTGAATAGTCCTATGAACCATGAGGTTATACATTCTTCCTTCCACACTAATTCCGAGTTTTACCTGCGCTACTTAATAAATGAAACTGCGCGGATGTTCGAATGAATCTTGGACTTCTATCCTCAGCGGATCTCAATCTTTCTTAACTGATCTTTCATCTTCGAATCACACTGCCGATTTCAACTGGTCGGCCCTCCTTTTCTGGAAAAGCTTTCAAGTCATTAAGATGCAACCGACAAATGAATCTTATTCTCGTAATGTCCCGCGGCGCGTGGGTGAGGGGGGAAATAGAAGCGCACAGCACATTCGGTGAATAAATCAAATTAACGACAGACTTCTTCTTATTGCCTCGACCGAGAGCTCCCTCCTCTGTGGACACCTCGCGACAGTAATTCGGGAGAAGAGTTGAGGGAATGCGATGGTGAAAGAAATTCGCGAAAGTCAAACAGAGTGAGAATGCGCACGGGGGGCGAGAATGTAAACAAAGAGGGGGGACGCGAAATCGGTGGTTGAAAGCAGAACGAAAGGCCGATGTGCGAAAGACAGGCGGCCAGTTCCAAGAAGACACGAGCGTCCCAATTAGCCGAGAGGGATTACTCTTCCGGGCCACCCGAAACAGCGCCCTCTGCCGGCTCATATCGGCTGTCCCATCAGTCACGATTATGGCGAGCGGACGATGCAGAATCTTCGCTTAAAGACCCCCTAACGAGATCATCGGCTGCGGCAGCGTAACGTCCTCATCAAGCCGCGTGCGTCTTCAGGAGCCTCGTTTATTTGGCGGTTGCGCGAAATTGAAGTTGTTTCGGGGAGGCATTCGGCGGATTACGTAAAAGGTTCGTTAGCGGCAAGTGAACGATGCTGTTATGACCCGCTTACGGTTTGCGCTGAGAAAAACGAAGGAGGAGAATCGCCTCCACCTCACCGATGTGCCTTTCTGCGGTCTTTCTTCATTCCTCGGGCGATGCCTCCGTTTCCGCTTCTGTGGAAGTTGATTTGAACACCAATGGCGTCTGAAGAATCCGATGAACCAGTCGGATGCAGCGAGCATCCGACTTGTTCGTTCTCAAATCGCCCCCGCTTCTCAGTTACGGTGGTTCATTCCCCAAATGCGAATTTTTTTATTATTATTATCATATGTTTATTCCCGAAAAGGAAACCACCCCGGGACGGCAAAGTGCCATGAAGGTGATATTACATGTCAGGGTACGAGACACTACGTGCAGTGGGTTACATGTCCTGAACCCATAGTCTCGTCCCGAAATATTATATTTTATATTTAAACATAAATTAATTTATATATATACACATATTATGTTTAATACAATATTTACACATTAATGATTGTGTACATACATTTTACAAATCATACATTTACAATTCACTAATAATTCCATCTCATAACTTACATATCTCTTACAGAAGGTATATTTTTCCAGTCAACAAATTATTATTATTATTATTATTATTATTATTACACCTTACCAAATTATTATTGTTCTTAAAGCAGAAAGTTTCACTTTTACTCACAATTCTTTGCTACTTTGCAGCCGATTCATATTTCGGTAAGTCTGTACGAATTCTGGAAAATCTGTGTGCAGAGAGTTAAATATTTTTGTTGCACTTGATGGAAACAATCTTTGCAGGCTACTAAGATTGTTGAGGACTGGATGCAGTGGATTATTTATTATTATTATTATTATTATTATTATTATCATCTTTATTTTCTCCTAAGAGACACCCGCTTACAGCTATTAACCAGGGGGTGCACATTCATATATACAAATATAATTTATATACATAATTATCTATTTATAATTTATACAAATCAGTCTTTATAAATTATACAAATTATACAATGTCTACATTATACATTTTCTAAGTCATACATTGTCTGATTAATTATATTATACACATCATTGCCTTATTTTACATGACAGTCAGATAGAAAGAGAGCACAAGCATAATTTACAATTTTACAAGGAATTAGAGAATGTTCACATTCTCTAATTCCTTGTAAAAGTTATTTACAGCGAGTTCACAGAAAGACAAGACGTCCAATATAAACATAACAGGAGCAAAAACAGTCCAGACCAGTTCATTCTTCATTTCCTGCATTCTCTTTTGTTTCCCTCTGTCGGCATCACTCAACATTTATAGACGGAGTAATGCGTTTTGAAACACTTCGGTCCTGTATCTCTTCTCTGCGCAAAGCCTTTCTGGGTCTGCTTGAAGATCGTTGAACATTTTAATCGTGTTCAAAGGAAAAAATCGCCAAAGGCTTTCCAGCTGTGTGAGCGCGCTACTGATTGGAAGGGATGTTGATCTATTCGCCCACCTTTGCGTCATGCGGGGCCGAGTCAGCAGGTGGTCAGTTTTCGGCGAGTCGACTCTTCCGGTCAGTAGTTTTGCAAGCGTGAGGATGTTCTTGGTGACAATAATATGAGACCAAGGCGTGACATCCAAGTTGGCATATAAAATGGTTCTTGAGATTGTAAATGGCTTCGTAGTGATCCTGTTTAACCATCTCAGCATCAAGTACTCTAAACCCAGGAAAGCCTCGATGGTAGCATCTGGGGCAGAAGACCAAATCTGAGATGCGTAGAGAGGGATGGGGATGACGCATCTTAAAATATATTGTTTAACAAGGTCAGGGTTCCTGATACCTACTAGTTCTTGTCTGGAGGTCCATAGCGCTGCGTAAGTTTTCTTCTTTACATGTCCGAAATGGGGTGTGAAGTTTAGGTTTTCGTCCCATTTCAGACCAAGATCAATATGTGTCCTGACTTTTTTGACCACACTGCCATTTACGCGTATTGATATGTGGTTTTTTAATACCTTGTTGGTGAAAACCATTTGGGCTGTCTTGTGTTCATTTAGTCGGAGCCCCATGCAATTAAGGTATTCTTGCAACTCGGCGATTTCGGAGTTTGCTTCGTTGTTGCATTGTAAAGATGTGTTTTGGTCATTCGAGGTGACGAAATATTTCAAGTCGTCTGCATAGACGACAAATTGTTTTTGATTTTGGTGGTTAGTCAGGAGAGGATGCAGTGCTGTTGCGAAGAGAGTAGCAGAGAGGACACCACCTTGTGGGACTCCCCTGTTGACTTGGAAGGTCTCTTTGGAAGTTCCATTTATGGCAGTGATGTGTCTCTCCCTCAAAGAACTCGTTATTATAGCTAATACGTGCCCAGTTATATGGAAATATTCCTCCAAGATGATAGTAATAGCCGAGATGGATATTCTGTCGAAAGCGGATGCAACGTCTAAGAAGACAATGTCTAATTGCTCTCTGAAGTTAAGGGCGTGTTGTATTCGAAATAGAGTCTCCATGAGATTGGTGGTAGTAGATCTTTGTGGGATCACTGAATGAAGGTACTCCGGTCTATGCCCGAAGCAGTGATGGTTGATGGTATTTAAAATGGATTTCTCAAATATTTTTTGAAACGAACATCCAATTGCAATAGGCCTGTAGTCTTTGGCGGATTTAGGATTGCTATTTTTGGGAACAGGTTTAACGAAATACGTATTCCATATCTTCGGAAAGTGGTTTTCACTTGAAATTTTGTGGAAAATGTGAAGGAGCAGATCTATGATGTATACACTGCTGAACGTAATCATGAAGAGCGGGAATTTATCAGGCCCAATTGTGGCTTTATTCTTGAGGCTATTCACAGCGGCTTTAATGTCATCTCTAGCGATACTGATTTGAGACAGTTCAGGATAGAACTCTGTCTTCAGTTTGCTAATTGCTTCACGGATTTTCTCTGTGTTGACTTCACTTTCAACTTGATTTTCTGCTAGAGGAGTTCCAAAGGTGGCTTGGGTCCATTCTGAGAAGATGTGCTCGGGCATTATATCCGTACGCCTTTTCTTATTATATATCCTGCTTCCTTTCTTTAAATGTGATCGCACCATGTCATAGTGAGCTTGACGTTTCAATCGAATGAACCGCGCTCTAGCTTCTTTATATCGAATATAGTCAGGTGGGTGTTCAGTTTTTTTCCATTTTCTGAACAGTTTTTGCTTCTTTTTAAAAGCATATTTTACTTGTGGACTAAACCAGGAATTTGCTCGATGGGAAATTTTTATGTGGTTTGAAGCGCCCTCAAGAACAATAAAGTGAAGGGTATCCGAAAGTGCTTCTAAGGCATCGTCTACGGGGAGTTGGAAGAGATTTTGCCAGTTGAAATTCGCGAGCCGTTTCAAAATTACGTCTGGTTTTATATACTTGGTTGAGAAGATAACATCAGCGTTGTTTTCCCTCTTCCAGTTCTCTTTTTGTCTACAAGCTTGACTTCTCAGGTTGACTTGGATTGAGAGAGGGATGTGATCCGAAGCGAAGCGAGTCGTACAGTCAGTTAATGTGATGTCTAGAGCATTATAGTATACCAGGTCAAGGCGCTGTGTGCCTCTTGTGAGGGGCGTTTCAAGTTGTTTCATCGAGAGGGTTTCCATAGTATCATCCAATTCGCTCTTTGCATCTTTGTACTTAGGAAGAGGCATGTTCAAATCTCCCATCACAATAGATTCTACATTTGGGTTCAAGTTTGCAACGAGCCAAGTAAGGAGTTCATTTCTGGCTTCGCTGTCATGGTTGGGTGAAAGGTATATTTACTTCTACACAACGTCTAGCGGTGGCACGCGGTTTGACTAGAATCTTATCCAGGACAGGAGCATCCACTCTGCCAGTGCGAGAGTGTGTATGTCCCTGTTAATCGTCCGCTGCATCCAGCGGACGTTAACGTTTGTGATGTTAACGTTTGAGTAGAGAATGGCCCTTGAGATAGTAAAAGGATGGCCAGCAACTCTGTTAAGCCATCGCAAGAATTAGTACTCGATCCAAAGGACGGATTTATAATGTGAATCGGGAGCTGGAGACCAGATTTGCAAGGCATGCATTGCAATTGGCAGGAAACACATTAAAATGTACTTGGTCGCTAGCTGAGGATTCCTAATTCCTACTAGTTCCTGTCCAGTAGCCCATGAAGCAGTGAATATTTTTGTCTTCATATGGGCGAAGTGTTTAGCAAAGGTGAGTCTCTCATCTCACTTAAGACCCAGGTCCAGGTGAGAGTGCACTTTTTCCACACTAGATCCTCACAGAGATGGAGATGTCATTTTTATTGTGTTTGTGAGTGTGGTAATTTGGGCAGATATCTGTGCATTAATACGGAACCCGATGCAATCAAGACAGTTCTCAAATTCTCGGATTGTGCTATTTGCCATCTGGCAAATATCTTCTGCTGATTCATGGCCTTTGGAAGTGATGAAGAATTTTACATCGTCAGCATATGTTATAAAATTGTGGTACTGTGCAAGAAACGGCTCCAGTGCGGCGGCGAAGAGGGTAGCCGAAAGAACTCCACCCCTGTGGCACTCCTCGCGAGATGGTAAAGCAAGATTGTAGCTTTTTGTGCTTAACAATAAGTTTTCTGTGTTCTAGCAGGCTGCTTATTATAGTTAACAAATTTCCTCTTACATTAAAATAATTCCTTAAAATCGCAACGAGGGCTGGAATTGAGACGTTGTCGTAGGCTGCAGAGATATCCAAAAAAATAATATCAATTTGTTTTGTTTTTTTCTCATTTAGTGTTTTCTGCACGCGATAAAGGGTTTCCAGTAAGTTTGTTATTATTGATCTCCCCGAAATGACTGAGTGTGCAAATCTATCGCTGAAGCAGTGTGGATTGAATTGGGGAAGCAGTGCTTTTTCGAATACCTTCTGTAGGGTACAACTAAAAGAAATTGGTCTGTAATCCTTAGCCAATTTTGGGTGTTTAATCTTTGGTATTGGGGTTACAATGTACTTTTTCCAAGCTTGCTGGAAAGCTCCTGACCTGATGATTTACTGATAGATGTGCAGTAATAGATCTATTGTAAATGGGCTACTTATTTTAAGGATGAACATTGGAAATTTGTCTGGTCCAACAGTGGCCTTATTGGGCAGGTCGTTGATTGCTTTCATTACGCTCTCTTTGGTGATTTGTATTTCACTCAAAGGAGGTCTTGTTGGTTCCTCTCTTGTCGAATTGTTTATCTTGTTTAAATCTTTCAGAAGGTCCAAAATTTTGTTCCTATTATCAGTGGTCTCAATTTGATTCAGTCCAGGAAGGTTACCAAAAGTGTTATTAGCCCATTCCTTGAAAATGCATTCGGTCATATTCTCTGTGCTATTTCTATTGCTAGTAATTCTTTTGCTCTTTTTAGTTTGTTATGAACAACACTGCAGTGTGCCTGTCGTTTTGCTTTGATGAAATGTGCTCTTTCCTTCTTATAACGAATGTGATCGGCGGGATGACCCGTTCTTTGCCATTTTCTATACAGTTTTTGCTTCTTGAGGAAACTTGCTTTCATATGTAGGTTGAACCATTCTCTTGTTCTCTCAGATATTTTGATTTATTTTGCTGCTCCTTCCAATGCTGTTTGGTATAGCTTTTTAGTGATCATTTCTAAAGCTTCGTCTACTGGCTTTTCTTGCAGGTCGTTCCAGTTGTATTTCGTACTTCGTACCGACCTGATTCCCGAATCTGCGGTTTCAACGGTCGCTTTTGCAACGAAAGACGATGGGTGTTCTTCTTCATTTTGAAGGGAAGGATTTTTAAGCAGAGTTGTTTCTTCCAATTTCTTTTAAAGCAACCTTCTCAATTGGATTTTGAGTCCGTGATTGCTTCAAGCCTCCAAATTTGAAGCGGTTTACTCAACCGCGATTCAGTTTCTGTTTTCTGGAGGCGGAAATGGCGCCTATCTTGAGCAACAGTCACTATTTAAATGAATGTAATTTGCAGTTACTGCTTCTCAATTGATTGGTCGAAGTGCATCCTGTGGAGGCGATTTTCCTTTCCTGTTTCCCAATTGCTTAGATACTGAAAAATGCCTGATGGCTGCTAATTCCTTGGCAGGTCCTTGAAGGATGCGAAGTCACTCTTGCCACAGCCATTCTATCGAACTGGATTAATACTGTGGCAAACGTTTCGGCCTCCAAGAAGGTTAAAATCCCCCCTTCCCCTCTCAAAAGCGTTGTGGAACGGAGATCTCAATTTAGCTTTTCAACTGAAACAACACTGAAATACTCTAAAAGCGAGCAGTACAGAGCGAAGAGCCTCTCTGAAGCGCACAGCTTGTTTGAATTATAGAAGTATAAAGGAGTTTGAACTATAAAAAAGACGGGACGACCAACATAAAATAACTGTTGAACTCTATTATTATTCACACTATCATACTTTTGTATGATAGTGTGAATAATACATTGCACTTGTGTAAATATTGTAAACAATTGCTATTCCTGCATTTTTGTACACTCTTCTAGTCGGTCGGCTGTGTAAAAAAGGGATGAAAGCGAACAATTGCTACAATAATAAACGGATTTAATAATAATAATAATAACAACAACATCAGAAAATTTGCAAGAAGACAAATGATGTTGGTGACCAAACATCGTGCGGCAAAGCACGTGCCCTCGTCAATAGAAAGAAGTCATCAGCGATTGTCATGGTTGCCTTAGCAATGAAATCCTTGTTGATCCTGACCAATGGATGACCACATCACCACATTTCAGCCGTCAAGTGTGCTGCCTCGAAAACTTGATGTGCCAGATCACGTGTGTTATCTCGATATCCTTCACAGCTATAATTTCACGGTCCATCTACTTATAAACGCCACCACCTCATTGCCTTCCACTGCCATTGCAGGAGCTGACAATGTTCTCAAATTCATCGTTCAGTGTCTGAGCCCTTTTATTATTCAACCACTGCTGTCTATCTACAATAACATTCTGAAGACCCGTTCCTTCCCAAACGAGTGCAACAGCTATAGTGCCAGGCCTATACCCAAGATCTGTAATCCATAGCCGACTAAACATTATCGCCCAATCTCTAAAGCCTCAACACTTCTCAAGTTATTTAAAAAAAATTCTAATACCAGTCCTCACCAGACAAATTCTTGCAGATATCCCCCCCCTCCCCAGATTCATTGCTTTTCTCACAGCGATCGACGACTGCAAAGCCTCCTCGCAACCATTAACGCCATTCTTGCAGCATTCGAGGGCAGTCAGGAATTCTTAATCATCCAATTGGATAGAGAAGCTGCGTTAGATGCTGTAAATGCCCTTTCGTTTTCGTTGCTTTTACAATCCTATTATCGCATCAAGGGAGACACGCTCTGCTTTCTATCTGCTCTCCTTGGCAAGAGGTTGTTGCAACTTGACACTGGAGGAAGATGCTATAGGAGGACTGTCACTGCTGGGTATTCTCTCAGGCCTGTGGTTCACAGCAATTATTGCCCGACTAGTGCCGAATAACCAAAACAGTCATCTCGTACATTGATGACTTTATGATCGTTACATTTGTGAAAAACAGTTTGAAATATAAAAGTAAAACATCTAATCTTCAGTAAAGTTAAAATATAAAGAATTAATACAAACATGAATGGGCTAAAACAACAACATTTTTAACGCTAGTTTTATTAATAAAAACATCAATTTTATCATCATTTAACAAAGCTGCTGCTGTTCTGTTGGAAAAATCAAATTCCAGATGATTTGTCCTAAATTTGGAAATGTGAAATAATTTATGTCCCTCAAAGGCCTAGGTGGGCAATTAAAGTTGATACGTGATGGAGCATCTATTTTGCCCCGAAGTATCGAATGTAGAGGGAGGCAATCAAACATATTCCTTCTAACACCTAGCGTGGGAAGGTTAAAAATTTCACACCAATCTTTATATTTATACATAAAATAGTTTAATTGTGATGAGAGATTTTTGAACCCTTTCGAGCGTATTAATATTACAGTATTTATAACAAATGGGGTTCACTCTTGTGTTGCGTACTCCACAATTGGACGAACAAATGATGTGCAAGCTTTGGGGTATGAGGGCCAACATATTCAAAAGAAGCGCTTTTGATTAAGCCAAGTAATTTAGAGGCCCTGGCAGTTACTTTATTAATATGAGTTGTGTAAGAGCCATTACTACTTCTTAAAATCTTTAATTTCACGAATTCTTTTAATATGCAAAGATTCTAAAGTGTGATTGTAACAGATGACAAATTGTTTATGAGGATCTGAAATGGTAATGACATCAATATTAACATCTAATCCATTGGTGAATTAATTGAATACTTTTTTGCAGCTTCTCACATTCCAAAGACCCATTAAGAAAATTTCTTCGTACAATTTCATGTGATCGGCGTAGGTAAGAATACTAAATGTTTCCATTGGTGGGAGGGAGTTCGTGTCGCCCCCGAAGTTATTGGGTTTTGTCGGTGTTCCTTCCAATTATTACGATATTTCCGGCGTAACTTCGACCCCCCTCCCCTTTCCCTTTCCTCGCACGTTGTAACCGTAATGTGTCGCGAATAAATGTCGCCACCGAACGTCCGAAGCGGGATGCAACACGCGGAGACGAAGCTGCGATCGATGCTTATTGTGTCCGAATGCGGCCTCGCTGCTGAAAATGTCTGAACTCGGCTCACGGGTGATCGCTTCGTGTCCAAATTGACTTTCGGAACAGATTAGGGGAGCTGTTCCCCCCGTTCCTTTGCCAACACCCGCAAAACACGAAAAATAACTGCGGTTGTGGGAAATCTGCTAAAATTTGCTGCGCAAGTGAGCCTGATACAAACCGAGCCTCCCCCTCCCTCTTTAGCGCCTGCCCTTTCCTTTAAAAAGAACCGAAACCTCCCAATATGGGATGTAATTAAACGATGCGTTCATAAAATAGGTAGAAATGATGGCAGTGCAGTAAACAAACACTTTGAACCGAAACCTGTTGGGTAACCAAAATTCGGAGGACAGACGGGTCCTTGAAGAAACTGAACGTCATCTCGTAGCGTCCCTTTTCATTAGCGACTGTTTCTATAGAACTTTCTTTCGGCAAAGGCGCCACCCTCCAACGAGTACGGGGCGCCAAATGGGGAATGAAATATCGAAAATAATTTGGAAAAAAATAGTTTACAAAATCGAGTGCTGAAACGTGTTGCGGGAATCTTGATTTCTCGATCTTTAGGGACCCTCACACCTCCAAGGCCCGCTGTTGCCACCTCATTCCTATACGTAGTACATTTCGCAGAAACGGAGGCTAATTTCATATTTTGTCCAGTCAGCAGCGAGGATCGTTTAACGAAACAAAATTGTACCGAAACAGCAAGGCGGATAATGCACCTCACAAGAACTAACCTCGATGGATACAAAATCAAATATGAAATTTACTACATTTAATTTTATACACTCGAAAGTTGATAACAAATAATACGTAAATTATTTCGATAATGCTTAGTTATCGAAATAATTTACGTATTATATATAAGTAAAACTGTTTTGTAAAATTGTAAAATTTTATATAAGTAAAACTGTTGGGGTGCACTCCTGTGCACCCCAACAGTTTTACTTATTAGACACGAAGATACTTAAAATAGGATTCCCTTCCCTTCTCTTCTCTTCTCTTCTCTTATCGAACTCAATTTCTATTTCTCCTTTCTCTCTCGTACCCAACACATTTCCTAATTCATCGCATTATTTTCCACCCCCGTTACAAAAATATACTTTCAAAATTACCTCTCCGATTATTAACGTTCTTCTATATTGTTATTGATACGCAATTCTCCCTTCCTATTACATCGAATACGGGTTACTCTTTTAATACCTCATTCGTCGTCCCCTTCCACCATAATCTGCAACATTCACGAAACCTAACCTGTCCTTACTACACCGATATATACGGGAACACCCTTAATCTTATCCTTTATACATAAATTTATCTCTCTCTCATAATCGTCCTCTTATTCTTACTAGCAATCCTTCAATCTACCTTCTTATTTGAACTCAACCTCTTTCCCTCCATTACGCTACTCATCACTCCATGCTAGTATAAATGATAGAGTCGTCAATATCGGCCTCACTCTGGATTCACCCTCTAATACTATCTTTCTTATAAACGTCCTTTCTTTAACTTATCGTATACTTAATATAATTTCTCACTTACTTCAGTGCTCTTGTAAGTCTTCTACTACATCTTTAACACGAACCTAGGGCTCTTTCTTCCTGCTTCCTCAGGCGCCTCCGTAGCCAGGTGGGAAACAGCAGCAGTGTGTAGCACACGCTTCTTGATGAGACCGTGGTTCGAGCCTGTCACCACCAAATACGGAGGATGCGGAAAGGTCAGGGAATGACCACCGCATATCCCCGGAGCAATATGCCCTTAGTTGCTAATGCTCCCAAATAACAACAACAACAACAACTTCCTGCTTCCTCTTGACTCCGGCCTTTGACGTTCCTTGTTCTCGTGGCTGTCTAGTTCCGACTCCTCTCTCACCATCTTCTTCTTTCGCACGTATGAGCGCTCCGACTGCGTCTTTCGCCAGTTCACAGTTCAATCATACCTTCAATAAAGCAACGAGATGGGATTAACGGCTTGGTCAATACCCGTTAATAGTTCAGGACTCCTCAGATCTGTCCTTCTCGGGGATGATGCCACCTTCATCGCCAACTTAACCATCTATATTTCTCATTTTCTTTCTTTTCCTTTTTAACGAACTCCATTCCACGTTCACGGATTTTCCCTCACACATTTCTCACACTACGCACGACTTCTCAAATTCACTTCCTCTCTCTTCGCTTTTCATCCCCCTATAATTTTAGCTTTCGCTGGCAGATGACTCTCACCAACCTGAACAATACCACCAATTTGCTTATTGGACGCGTGAAGTGGTGGAACCCAAGTTTAGTCTCCTGAGCTACGTTTCAGACAACCCTTCCCCATCTCTTCCATCATGCAGTATGATTGATGACTTTTGAGGTTATGATGAACGTCGTGGTGAGATCCAATCTTCCTTACATTTCGAGGGTACAGCTCTAAAACGGTGTTCGCAGGCCGGCCGCTAGTTAGTACACCGGACTGAACCTACTGGTAACTCTCTAGGAAGCTTTCGGATCAGCTGGTGTATAATCTTGCTACCTCTACTCTGCCAGATAGTGACTGTAAGGTGTAAGGTATATTGTTGTCATGCGGCACCAGGGGTTTCCCCCATCTCCGCGTTGCTTTCATTGTGGGTGTACCAGTTTCCTGGGAATTCCAGAGGTTTAAAAGTGTGTGCGTATTGTACCTGGTTAATGTCGTGTACCCTTGTTCATCTGGTCATTTAGCCGCTGGACCCCTGCTGGAGCCCAGCGTTGCCCCACCTTCGCCCCGTGGAGGCAGACCAGGAAACACCAGTAGACTAAAATTTACTCTGGCAGGTCCTGCCGCTTAATTTCCTGAGATTTCGGCGGCTAGAACCTAAAAAAAAAAAAAAAAAAAAAAAAAACTTATGTACAAGTACACATACAAGCACATACACATATATGCACATATACACAACAGTGATACATAATAGATACGCATCCATGCAATCGTAATTACTTTGGATGTTTGCAAACAGCACGTGCGCATGCATTCATGTGGCAGGAGTAGGGCAGTGCGTAGGATAATTAGGCCGAGACTGGGCGAAGATTATTTTTGGGCTAGATTAAATTTAGTGTGTAGGGCGTTCGCGTCTTGTATAGGTAGAGTTGGGGGGAGAAGGTTAGGGGGGAAAGGCAGAAGTATGGGGGACACAGAAGAGATTCCCCCAAGTGGTCAGTGAGGCATGACCATGCCTCACCAGAAGGAAAGGTGGGGTAGCAGGGTAACGAGGCGACTGGTCGTCTCGTCCTTCTGCCAGGAAGGGGTATTAAAGGAGAGCCAGGCTAGTGCTTGGCTCAGGCCGCCAGAACAGCTGCTATTCATGCTTCATTCAGATTTTTTGTCTATCTTCATGGTTGCTTAGTAGGTCATCTTTGGTGTTATGCACATTTTGGCTTCTAGCCATTATGTGGCTAGTGTGCATTCAGGTCCCGTCTTCTTCTGTACAAGGCTTCTGTACAGAAGAAGATGGGACAGCGAACTTTGAGAAGGCAATATATTCCTGCCTCCCGTCCAGGAGGTGTTGTTCTCTATCTCTGGGCAAAAAGGTGATCCGGCTGATGAGCTGGCAGCGGAGGTCATCATAAAGATGGCATTCATGCATAAGGTGGTGCCAGCTCTCCAGCTCTCCACAGCAGCAAGTAGGGTCATCTGTAATGCCCAGGGCTGTAAGTTTAGCCTTAAAGGCACCATGTCCTGTTAGCAGGAAGGTCGTGTGGAGTCCCGGTGTGAACCATGCTGGAGCCATTGGATAGAGTTTGCCAACATTGGGGAAGAATCGTTTGGTGACTTCTCCCTTTGGGGAATTCTCCCATCTGGTTTGCCAGGTTTGCATGAGGTGATTTGTAAGTCTCTTTTTCTCAGTCAAACGGTTTGTGGTAGGATCTGCGTCGAAGTCGGCTAAGGTGCAGGCTCTTCCCTTAGAGGGGAACA
The DNA here is from genome assembly GCF_048544385.1 of Mastigoproctus giganteus. NCBI lineage: Eukaryota > Metazoa > Arthropoda > Arachnida > Uropygi > Thelyphonidae > Mastigoproctus > Mastigoproctus giganteus. The sequence goes on from NC_143584.1 coordinate 231,577,778, forward strand.
GGTATCCTGTGTGTTATCAGACACTCAGCCTAAAACACTGATGGATCCAATATCTCTCTATTACAGAAGATTTAGGAGAAGTCCGGTTGGCCTGCCTCCCTAAAATCCACTCATGCACACCTTCTCGATGGTAAGCCCTGTTACGTCACTTAGGTGGCAACGAACCTGTAGGGTGGTTCTCTTCAAGACGCCTGGTCAGCGTGAAGAGGAAAAGACCAAACCCTCCAGCAATGAGAGCACAACAATACAAATGGCCCTCAGTCCCCAGCAGCTTTCACTCTCCCTCTTACGGCAGCGAGAGGATCAGAGTGGAAGCAGAGGGTGCTAAGAATCTCTGGGTACGACCAGGCTGCCATGCACGGAAATTGAACTTGGCCTGTTATAACGTACGATCACTCATCGGTGAAGACAGGATATTAGAGCTGGAAAAGGAATTAGAAAATGTGAATTGGAATATCATCGGTTTGGCTGAAACAAGAAGAAGAAATGAATCACTTATCACTTAAGTTTATCAAGTGGAAATCTGTTGTACACCAATGGACACAGTGAAAGGAGTGAAGGTGGAGTTGGGTTTCTGGTCCATAAAGATTTTAAAAACAACATTTTGGAATTCAAACGTACATCACCAAGGGTGTCAAGACTAATACTCAAGATTTCTAAGGGGACAAGCTAAAGATTATAATGATTTATGCACCAACATCGAGCCATGATGATGAAGAGGTTGAAGAAAAGTACACCGAAATTGAGAGTCTTCTAGATGAGCAGAAACCCCACTACACTATTATTATGGGGGACTTCAATGCTAAGGTTGGAAAAAGGCAAAACAGCGCAGAAAGAGGAACTATAGGAAATTTTGGAATTGGTGAAAGAAATAAAAGAGGTGAAAGACTTGTCGAATTTGCAGAATCTCAAGGAATGTCAGTAATGAACACTTTTTTCAAGAAAAGGGTGAACAGAAAGTGGACATGGAAGAGTCCAAATGGATTAACAACTAATGAAATCGACTTCATCCTCACTAACAGAAGATATATTGTGAATGATGTTACCGTCCTGAATAAGGTAAATGTTGGAAGTGATCACAGAATGGTAAGATGTACACTTGATATAGATGTAGGAAAGGAAAGGAAAAAACTGACTCGAGTAAATAATACAAAGGTCTTTGAAATAACAGAGGAGGAGAAAAAGCAGTATGTACTGGAACTTAAGAACAAGTTTGAGCTTCTGCAGACTGCTCAGGACCAAGATATCGACGAGGAATATTACAACTTTCTGAAAGTGATAAAGCCCAAGAAACCTATAGGGAAACAGAAATCCAAAGAAGAAAAAATTAGTCAAGAAACACTTGTCATGATGAACCAAAGACGACAAATGAAGAGCAAGAAAAACACTGACAAGAAGAAAATTGAGTATACTGAGTTATGCAAAGCCATTAGAAAGAGACTCAGAGAGGACATAAGAAGATTTAACACAAGAAAAGTAGAACAAGCATTAAGGGAAAACAAAGGATTTAAATCAGCAGCCATGAGCAGTAATACAGAAAGACAAATGATACTGAAACTGAAGAATAGCGATAGTGTACTTATAAACAGCAAAGAAGGCATAATTCAAATAGCAGAAGACTACTACAGAGAATTATACAAGGAGTGAGGGAATGATACCAGCAGTGGGGAAGATGGATTGCAAAGTAGCAACACGTACGACATACCCAATATTCTTCCTGATGAGGTAGAACATGCATTGAAGAAAATGAAGAATCGGAAAGCCCCGGGGGAAGATGAAGTTACTGTAGAGTTGTTAAAATTGGGAGGAAGAGACATAACACAAAAACTGGCAAGGCTCTTCACAAAGTCCATTAGAAAAGGTGTGACGCCTAAGCAGTGGAATAATGCAATCATAGTTTTGCTGCATAAGAAAGGAGATAAATGAGAAATTGGAAAATATAGACCAATTAGCTTGTTATCCCATATCTACAAGTTGTTCACGAGGGTCATTACTAACAGATTAGAAAGAATACTTGATGAGAATCAACCGAAAGAGCAAGCTGGCTTTAGGACAGGATTCTCAACTATGGATCACCTTCACGTAATATCACAGCTCATGGAGAAAGCAAATGAATATAAAACACCATTATGCCTGGCATTTGTGGATTATGAAAAGGCATTTGACTCCATACAGCATAAGGCAATGTTCGGGCACTGGAAAGACAAGGCATAGATACTCCATATATTATGATTTTGAAGAAAATATATGAGAGTGCTACATCCTTTATTAGACTAGACAAAGACAGTAGGAAATTTAAAATCGAGAAAGGAGTTCGACAAGGAGACACAATATCTCCGAAGCTGTTTACTGCTGCCCTTGAGGAAGCTTTCAGAAGATTAGACTGGTCGAAGAAAGGAGTCAATGTGAACGGAGAGTACCTAAACCATTTACGATTCGCAGATGACATTGTGGTCATAACCCACGATCCCAAAGAATTAGAGGAAAATCTTAATCAGTTATGCACAGTTAATAAGGATTTTGGACTAAAGCTGAATATGGCTAAAACAAAAATAATGATGAACAAGTACGCCACGGAAAGGGAAATAATGATTGAAGGAGCAGTAATTGAAAAGGTTGAGTCATATACTTATCTGGGACAAGTTATTAGCTGGAATAATGATAAATGGCTGGAAGTCAAGAGAAGAATAAATTTTGGATGGATAGCATTCAGGAAATATAGTCACATACTGAAGAGCAATATCCCAGTTTGTCTGAAACGTAAAATAATGAATCAATGTATACTCCCCACCATGACTTATGGAAGTGAAACTTGGGCACTCACCAAAAGAATGGAAGAGAAGCTGAGAACTACACAGCGAAGAATGGAACGAATTATATTGGGAATCAGACTGTTAGATAAGAAGAGAAATACATGGATTAGGCAGAAAACTCAAGTAAAGGACACTCTTATCAAAACTAAAGAACTAAAATGGTCTTGGGCAGGACACATCGCTCGAAGACATGATGACAGATGGACTAAGAAAATAACAGAATGGTACCCAAGAGGAGCTAGAAGAAAACCTGGAAGACAAAGGCGGAGATGGATAGATGAAATTCATGAGTTTGTGAGTAGTAAATGGATGGCCAGTGCTCAAAACAGAAGGAACTGGAAAGTTGCTGGAGAGGCCTTCATCCTGCAGTGGATTGAAAATGGCTGATGATGATGATGATGATGATGATGATGACAACATTAAAGTCCATCAATGACGCCACGAATACTTACGAGTCTTTTCGCAGTGGTGTTAAACCTGAAGTTATTCACCCTCCCTGAGTTAGTCGGTCTGAGGGAGGATGAATTTTTGTTTTTTGTGCAAATAAGCTTTTTTGTCGAGCAAACAACAAATCGAGCGGACAACGGCGCAATTTACGCGCAGACAACGTTCGGGATGTGCAGGTTCGCCTCGACCCCTGCCCCAAATGTGCAGCGAAATTGGAAAATTTGTTTGCTCTTCAAATTTGAAAATGTTTTTGGCAGTTCATTACGCAAGTTGACCTTGAGAATGTACCGTTCGTAAAAATTGATTTTGGTTCTATATCATTAATGTCGATTTGTTTGTTTGTACAGAATGTAAATTATTAATCGCATTATGGACTGCCCTCCCGCCTAAATAGCGTGCCAGGGGTGCAGAACAATACTCCACATTTAGCTACTTCGAGGTCTAAAGGTAGGGTTCCCGCGAGCACCTGCAGCGCTTGGGTGCTAATTGTTCTGCAGGCCCGGGTTATAGCGAGCAGCATGGTTCTATGGATAGAGTCGAGGATTCTGCAATTTACAGCCATGGTGACTTTGGGGTATCATGCTCCGGAAGCAAGATAGTGACTGGAGGGAGTCCGAGTAGTGTGTATGTGGGGAGCATTGTCGAGACTACGTTATGTCGACGATCTGGGTATATTCTTACCACATGTACGCCATATCCAAAAATTTCATTACTTCATACAGCATGTCCCACCCACTTTTTCTTACTATTGAATACACCATGAATTGTCAAACTAATAGACCAAGCTTATCTGCGAAAAGATCTAAACCTTCCAAGCACTTCCTAATTCATTTCACAAATAAACGTGGTCTCAATTCTAATTTCAACGATGTCCATTTCCACTTGCAGTCTGTCAAACCCCATGTACTTTTTCTGACAGAATCTCGGTTATCGGTTGATTCAACTACTGCTCATCTCAGATGCCCAAATTATTCGCTGTATGATTCCTTTGGCCTCAAAGGTGGTTTGTGCATATGTCCGTTCCGATATTCCCTGTCAGAGACTTGGTAACTTGGAATCTCCTCTCTTTGATCTTCTCTGCCTTAAAATCTCTCTACCTCATTGTGTCAAATTCATCTGTTGTCTCTACCGTTCTACCAACTCCACTAATCACTTGGATCTCTTTGACTTCCTCTCTTTGCAACTTGACGTTCTCCAGTCCACGTCCAGCCAACATCCATTTACTGTCCAACTTCCAACTCACAGAACCAACTTTTAATCTTCCTCGTTTATCCATTCAACTTGTGTTTCTGGAACAACCTTCTTTCATACGTATTTCCTGGAAATTACAATCTACAGAAATAAATAAATGTAAATAAATATCTTCTTTTTCTTCTCAACCTCCAACCCAAGCACGGTACTAAGTACTATAGGTTCTAATACTTCTCGTGTTTGGGGTTTTCATAAAAAAACAAACTTACTAACTCCTTTCCCCCAATCCTAAAAAGTTCCAAAAGATTCTCTCTCCTCTCATTCGCCAATCTTTCGTTTTACGGTCCAAGCAGTAGATATCCTAGATTCGTCCCTTTCTCACGGAAGGTTTAAATTTCTGTTTTAAGGCATGGCCACCTGTGGTCCTTCCCGATGACCCTCGCTTGTTTACAGTTCTCCTTTTCTCTTTTCGTTTCCGATTTCAGCAACTATCCGTCTACAATTTCTATATTCTTCGTAGTGACGTTCCTTTATATCACAACTGGAAATTTATGGCCGCGCTGGTTCCAACCTTTACTCCTGTCCAGCGTGTCGCTCTTCCCCGTTATTTATTTTTGTTGTGGTTGCGCACTCCTTCCATCTCATGGGTCTGCGTTTTATCAGCTGGCGGTAGCGAAGTTCTCTTCACATGCCACCCCGCCTACATCCGAGCCTACTACGTATCTTCCTTAAATTAAATATTTTAGTTTCTGGTTAAAACAAAATTTCCGTTTTTGTTAAATCTTGATTCTATCTTATTTGTAAGATTGCAATCTTATAAGATAGAAATAAAACAGGCCTGATAACATCGACGGGTCACTTTGGACAACATTTTTTGTGGTGACGGGACTGGAACCTTGATCCGGTCCTCCTCTTAGACCGAAGCTGCTCGTTGGCCCTCCATTCTTCTGACGAAACATCCCAAAAGTGTTTGATCGATTCAGATCTCGACTGGAAATGGCAGGTTTGCCAAATGATCCCCCAATCAATCACAGAAAATCTTTATTTCGACATGAACATGACTACACCAAAGAACCGTTTTTTATGCAACCTAATTGTCACGGCACAAAGGCCAGGGGTGGAATAAAAGGGGGTTAAAATTAAAAGCATTCAGCGAGAGAGAGAGAGAGAGACAGAAAGGAAAAATAATTCACTCGACTGCTTCTGCAGAACTAACAAATATGAGATCTCATCTTATCATCATCCTGTTTAGAAAGCATCATCATCCCAAAATTATAAGGGTCGAAACTAGAAGCGTTTGCAAATATTTAAAAAAAAAAAAAAAAGAAAGGAGAGGCGGCATGCCTAGTCTGACTGTTGCTGTTGCCTGGATAACACTTCCTTTCTATAGCTTTCGTCACGTGCGAATTTTTGATGGTCAGCATCAAGTTTGTACACCTGACACAACACCCCTGAAAAGGTAGGAAACGATCCGTCAGCAAGTGTCCTGTTCTGGGGGATGGAGTCCGTCTTGCCAGCAGTCCGCAAGGCTGGGATCGGAATTCTCCAGCACATGAATCCGATACGGGTGATTCTGAAATTAGTCTGGCAACCGTTTTCACAGTGACGATCCCAAATAAGCTCGGGGAACCCCATTGCATTTGCTAACGCTGTCGTTCTGCTTGAGGCGCACGTTGGATTCCACAATTGGTTTGGACTTGGCGCATTATGGCGTTATCGCCCATGCGCCATAAAAATCGAACCAAATCCCACTGGTCCACTTCAGTAGCCGAAATGCGGATGCCACGAGAGGCTTTTTGGT